>NC_084576.2:30332500-30355000 GCF_033978685.3 Nerophis lumbriciformis
TTTTAAACATATTTTTCAGGTGCATGCCTCAGAATGATACATTTGTTACTTGGCACACGTTACAGTTAGCATTTTAGCATGCATGCTAGATTTTTTTAGCTAATTTTGTAGTTATATGTCTCAGCGTGAAATATTTTGTTACTTGACTAATGATACCTGTTAGCATGCTAACGTTAGTATGCTGGCTATTTTTTAGCAAATTTTGTAGGTATACACCTTAGTCATACAAATGATGGTTTATGAATCATGCTAACGTTAGCAGGCTAGCATTTTAAACACATTTATCAGGTGCATGCCTCAGAATGATAAATTTGCTACTTGGCATACGTTACAGTTAGCATTTTAGCATGCTCAATGTTTTTAGCTAATTTTGTAGGTATACACCTTAGTCATATTTTGGTACCTGAAGCATGCTAATGTTAGCATTCTAGCATTTTAAACACATTTTTCAGGTGCATGCCTCAGAATGATATAATTTGGTACTTGGCACATGTTACAGTTAGCATTTTAGCATGCTAACATTAACGTGCTAGATTTTTTAGCAAATTTTGTAGGTATACACCTTCGTCATATTTTGGTACTTGAAGCATGCTAACGTGAGCAGGCGAGCAATTTTAGACACATTTATCAGGTACACGGTTCAGAATGATACATTTGGTACTTGGCACACGTTACAGTTAGCATTTTAGCGTGCTATATTTTTTTAGCTAATTTTGTAGGTATACACCTTTTTCATATTTTGGTACTTGAAGCATGCTAATGTTAGCCGGCTAGCATTTAAACACATTTTTCAGGTGCATGCCTCAGAATGATATAATTTGGTACTTGGCTCACGTTACAGTTAGCATTTTAGCATGCTAACATTTGCGTGCTAGATATTTTAGCAAATTTTGTAGGTATACACCTTAGTCATATTTTGGTACTTGAAGCATGCTAACGTGAGCAGGCGAGCATTTTAGACACATTTATCAGGTATACGGCTCAGAATGATACATTTGGTACTTGGCACACGTTACAGTTAGCATTTTAGCGTGCTAGATTTTTTTAGCTAATTTTGTAGGTATACACCTTTGTCATATTTTGGTACTTGAAGCATGCTAATGTTAGCCGGCTAGCATTTAAACACATTTTTCAGGTGCATGCCTCAGAATGATATAATTTGGTACTTGGCTCACGTTACAGTTAGCATTTTAGCATGCTAACATTTGCGTGCGAGATATTTTAGAAAATTTTGTAGAGGTATACACCTTAGTCATATTTTGGTACTTGAAGCATGCTAACGTGAGCAGGCGATCATTTTAGACACATTTATCAGGTACACGGCTCAGAATGATACATTTGGTACTTGGCACACGTTACAGTTAGCATTTTAGCGTGCTAGATTTTTTTAGCTAATTTTGTAGGTATACACCTTTGTCATATTTTGGCACTTGAAGCATGCTAATGTTAGCTGGCTAGCATTTAAACACATTTTTCAGGTACATGCCTCAGAATTATATAATTTGGTAGTTGGCACACGTTAAAGTTAGCATTTTAGCATGCTAACATTAGTGTGCTAGATTTTTTAGCAAATTTTTAGGTATGCACCTTCGTCATATTTTGGTACTTGAAGCATGCTAACGTGAGCAGGCTAGCATTTTAGACACATTTATCAGGTACACGGCTCAGAATGATACATTTGGTACTTGGCACACGTTACAGTTAGCATTTTAGCATGCTAACATTAGTGTGCTAGATTTTTTAGCAAATTTTTAGGTATGCACCTTCGTCATATTTTGGTACTTGAAGCATGCTAACGTGAGCAGGCTAGCATTTTAGACACATTTATCAGGTACACGGCTCAGAATGATACATTTGGTACTTGGCACACGTTACAGTTAGCATTTTAGCATGCTAACATTAGTGTGCTAGATTTTTTAGCAAATTTTTAGGTATGCACCTTCGTCATATTTTGGTACTTGAAGCATGCTAACGTGAGCAGGCTAGCATTTTAGACACATTTATCAGGTACACGGCTCAGAATGATACATTTGGTACTTGGCACACGTTACCGTTAGCATTTTAGCATGCTAACATTAGAATGCTAGATTATTGTTTTAGCTATTTTTGCGGGTACACACCTTAGTGTCATATACTTATGTCTATCACTAATGCTCACTGTAAGCATGTTATTGTTAGCATGTTAGCAAAGTACCGTTAGCCTATTCTGCTTATATTCTTTGTTACTTGACGCTATCTGGCCAGCGTGCTAACTGTTTAGCTAAAAAAAAAACATTTTAGAAAAACATTTTTTGTAGGTTTTTTTGGGGCTATTTTTTAAGCCAATTTTACCGCATGTTAGCAAAGCCCTGTTAGCCTATTTTGCTTACGGTATATTTTTTGTTACTTGACGCTATCTGGCCAGCGTGCTAACTGTTAGCATTTCAGTTTGGCTTTTGCTCTTCAGCATTCACACAAAATTCCTGCCAAAATTTAATTTTCTAGCATTTTAGCATGCTAACATTAGAATGCTAGATTTTTTTTTGTGCTATTTTTGCGGGTATACACCTTAGTGTCATATACTTATGTCTATCACTAATGCTCACTGTAAGCATGTTATTGTTAGCATGTTAGCAAAGAACCGTTAGCCTATTCTGCTTATATTCTTTGTTACTTGACGCTATCCGGCCAGCGTGCTAACTGTTTAGCTTAAAAAAATTTTTTTAGCATGCTAATGTTAGCATGCAAAATTTTATGGGGCTATTTTTTAAGCCAATTTTACCGCATGTTTGCAAAGCACTGTTAGCCTATTTTGCTTATATTTTTTGTTACTTGACGCTATCTGGCCAGCGTGCTAACTGTTAGCATTTCAGTTCGGCTTTGGCTCTTCAGCGTTCACACAAAATTCCTACCAAAATTTAATTTTCTAGCATTTTAGCATGCTAACATTAGAATGCTCGATTTTTTTTTTTTGCTATTTTTGCGGGTATACACCTTAGTGTCATATACTTATGTCTATCACTAATGCTAACTGTAAGCATATTATTGTTAGCATGTTAGCAAAGTACCGTTAGCCTATTCTGCTTATATTCTTTGTTACTTGACGTTATCCGGCCAGCGTGCTAACTGTTTAGCTAAAAAAAAAAAAGTAGCATGCTAATGTTAGCATGCAAAATTTTAGAAAAACATTTTTTGTAGGTTTTTTTGGGGCTATTTTTTAAGCCAATTTTACCGCATGTTAGCAAAGCCCTGTTAGTCTATTTTGCTTATATTTTTTGTTACTTGACGCTATCTGGCCAGCGTGCTAACTGTTAGCACTTCAGTTCGGCTTTGGCTCTTCAGCGTTCACACAAAATTCCTACCAAAATTTAATTTTCTAGCATTTTAGCATGCTAACATTAGAATGCTAGATTTTTTTTTGTGCTATTTTTGCGGGTATACACATTAGTGTCATATACTTATGTCTATCACTAATGCTCACTGTAAGCATGTTATTGTTAGCATGTTAGCAAAGAACCGTTAGCCTATTCTGCTTATATTCTTTGTTACTTGACGCTATCCGGCCAGCGTGCTAACTGTTTAGCTTAAAAAAATTTTTTTAGCATGCTAATGTTAGCATGCAAAATTTTAGAAAAACATTTTTTGTAGGTTTTTTTGGGGCTATTTTTTAAGCCAATTTTACCGCATGTTTGCAAAGCACTGTTAGCCTATTTTGCTTATATTTTTTGTTACTTGACGCTATCTGGCCAGCGTGCTAACTGTTAGCATTTCAGTTCGGCTTTGGCTCTTCAGCATTCACACAAAATTCCTACCAAAATTTAATTTTCTAGCATTTTAGCATGCTAACATTAGAATGCTCGATTTTTTTTTGTGCTATTTTTGCGGGTATACACTTTAGTGTCATATACTTATGTCTATCACTAATGCTAACTGTAAGCATATTATTGTTAGCATGTTAGCAAAGTACCGTTAGCCTATTCTGCTTATATTCTTTGTTACTTGACGTTATCCGGCCAGCGTGCTAACTGTTTAGCTAAAAAAAAAAAATGTAGCATGCTAATGTTAGCATGCAACATTTTAGAAAAACATTTTTTGTAGGTTTTTTTGGGGCTATTTTTTAAGCCAATTTTACCGCATGTTAGCAAAGCCCTGTTAGCCTATTTTGCTTATATTTTTTGTTACTTGACGCTATCTGGCCAGCGTGCTAACTGTTAGCACTTCAGTTCGGCTTTGGCTCTTCAGCATTCACACAACATTTCTCGCTAAATTTTATTTTCAAGCATTTTAGCATGCTAACATTAGCATGCTAGATTTTTTTTTTTTAGCTATTTTTGTACCAAAATGTTATTTTCTAGTTTATTTAAAAATAATCTACTGGTTTTGAAGGTGAAAACTACCAAAATGTTTCAGTCTGTGGCCCTCAGTGGAAATTTTTGTTCACATAAGTGTGGTCGCAGACCTGACCTCTGACCCTTGACGTGGCGCAGGGCTGCTGGTGCTGCGAGACCTGGGCATCGAGGTGGGACGCTACGTGGCCTCGGAGGTGTGCGAGGACTCCATCACGGTGGGCATCGTCCGCCATCAAGGTCGCATCATGTACGTGGGCGACGTGAGGACCGTGACACGCAAACACGTGAGTGGACCCCCCTGAGGGAAAGACCAAAGAGTCTCAATGTTCCTTGAACCATTTCTCTTCTGACCCCCCTGCAGATACAAGAGTGGGGTCCTTTTGACCTGGTGATCGGAGGAAGTCCTTGCAATGACCTCTCTATCGTCAACCCTGCCAGGAAAGGCCTTTATGGTGGGTTTCAACCATCAAGTCTAGTGAATAAGGTCCCGGGGACCCGATATGTACCTAGTCATAAAACGTCTTACAAAAAAATCATATAACAATATTTTCTTTTCTTACTAAATTGATTTATTCTCTCCATGTAATCAAATGATGTTCACTGAAATATTGTCTAATTATGCAAAAATATATGATCAAACATTCAAACCATTTTTTTGAAATAAATACTAATTATAATGATTTCAAAGCAAGTTATCCATCAAAGTGTGCATTGTAAAAGTAGCAAATAGATTTCATGGTAAAATTGTGAAATTTACTGTGGTTTTTACAGCATTTTTCTCTAAATGAAAATAACTGTACTTTTTTTTTTACTGTAATAAACTGTGGTGCTGTTTTGGCATTTACAGTAATACACCAAAAAATCTACAGTTGTTGATTTGTGGTAAAAAAAAAAGAAAAAAAAATTAAAGCTGCAAGCAGCGTTGGTCGGGCCCGCGTATTTGGCAGGTGCTAGTCGTAAGTGTCCCAATACTTTTGTATACTTTTATTCTGAAGTGTCCCAAGACTTTTGTCTAGTGTACCTACCTTGTCTGCATAGTTTGGGCATGCTGGTGCTTCCTGCTTTTAAGCAGCCATCTTAAAAAAACAGCATTGCAGCAGCATCAGCGCAGCGGTTCTTTGAAGGGTCATAAAATCAAAACCGGAGCAGTTATTAAAACTCTTTCAATAACTTTTAATCAGAAGGGTTCAATCACTGTCCTGTGTTAGTTTGAAGCCGAAACGACAAACACGCTCAGAGGAGATAATGTTTGAAGAAAGGTGACCGGTTTTTCCAAACATTTTGTTTTGAAGGGGGAATAGCAAACTTCCTGTTGATTTTTGCTGGGGGTTGTCAATTTATGAAATGTAGGTCCAAGTGAGACCTACGGAGAGGTTTTTGTTTCATGTCTCTCCGACCTTCCCAGTGGGAGTTACAGGCAGTTTTGTAATTTTTTATTCAAAAATTGCTATAGAGCGCAATTTTTGAATTTGGGGTTAGGTTTTTTATTAGATCACAGTTTTTGCCAGTCCTGATGTGTGCGTTCAGTTTGGTGAGTTTTGAAGCATGTTAAGGGGGTCAAATTGCAGCTCAAAGAGGCAAAAGTGACTGTTTTTAGTACTTTTTTGTCTTGAAGGGGGAATTGCCAACTTCCTGTTGATTTTTGCCCGAGAATATACAACTATGAAAACTAGGTCTGAGTCAGACCTACATAAAGGTTTTTGTTTCATGTCTCTCCAATCTTCCTAGTGGGAGATATAGGCAGTCTAGTTTTTTTTTCCCTAGGGGGCGCTAGAGTGCAATTTTGAGTTTTGGGGTTTGTTTTTTTTATCAAAAGGCAATTTTCGCAGATCCTGACGTGTGCGTCAAATATGGTGAGTTTTGAAGCATGTTAAGTGGGTCAAATTAGTGCTCGAAGAGGCGGCGGAATAATAATAATAATAATAATAAAACCTTAGAAGAACAATAGGTCCTTATGTCCCATTGCATAAGGACTCCCTTCGGGAGTCCTTTTGCAATGGGCCATTGCGGGCCCTAATTAAAGCTGCAAGCAGCATTGGTCGGGCCCGCGTATTTGGCAGGTGCTAGTTCTAAGTGTCCCAATACTTTTGTTCAGTTTTCGTCATAAGTGTCCCAATACTTTTGTCTACTTTTAGTCCGAATTGTCCCAATACTTTTGTGTAGTGTACCTACCTTGTCTGTATTGTGGGCACTCTGGTGCTTCCTGCTTTTAAGCAGCCTTCTTGAAAAAACAGCAGCATCAGCGCAGCGGCTCTTTGAAGGGTCATAAAATCAAAACCGGAGCCGGTATTAAAACTCTTTCGATAACTTTTAATCAAAAGGGTTCAATCTCTCTCCTGTGTTAGTTTGAAGCCGAAACAACAAACACGCTCAGAGGAGATAATGTTTGAAGAAAGGTGACCGGTTTTTACAAAAATGTTGTTTTGAAGGGGGAATAGCAAACTTCCTGTTGATTTTTGCTGGGGGTTGTCAATTTATGAAATGCAGTTCTAAGTGAGACCTACATAGAGGTTTTTGTTTCATGTCTCTCCGACCTTCCCAGTGGGAGTTACAGGCAGTTTTGTCATTTTTGTCTTCCGAGGAGCAGTTTTTTTTTGCGTTTTATTAAAAAATTGCAGTAGAGCGCAATTTTGAGATTTGGGGTTAGTTTTTCTTCTTTAAATCGCAATGTTTGCCAGTCCCGATGTGTGCGTTCAGTTTGGTGAGTTTTGAAGCGTGTTAAGGGGGTCAAATTACAGCTCAAAAAGGCAAAAGTGACTGTTTTTAGTACTTTTTTGTCTTGAAGGGGGAATTGCCAACTTCCTGTTGATTTTTGCCCGAGGATATACAATTATGAAAACTAGGTCTAAGTCAAACCTACATAGAGGTTTTTGTTTCATGTCTCTCCGACCTTCCTAGTGGGAGTTACAGGCAGTCTAGTTTTTTTTTTCCCTAGGGGGCGCTAGAGCGCAATTTTGAGTTTTGGGGTTCGTTTTTTTTATTAAAAGACCATTTTCGCAGGTCCTGATGTGTGGGTCAAATATGGTGAGTTTTGAAGCATGTTAAGTGGGTCAAATTAGTGCTCAAAGAGGCGGCGGAAGAATAAGAAAGAAAGAATTAAAGCTGCAAGCAGCATTGGTCGGGCCCGCGTATTTGGCAGGTGCTAGTCCTAAGTGTCCCAATACTTTTGTCTACTTTTAGTCTGAAGTGTCCCAAGACTTTTGTCTAGTGTACCTACCTTGTCTGCATTGTGTGGGCACGTTGGTGCTTCCTGCTTTTAAGCAGCCATCTTAAAAAAAACAGCAGCGCAGCAGCATCAGCGCAGCGGGTCTTTGAAGGGTCATAAAATCAAAACCGGAGCAGTTAGAAAAAAAGCGCTTCTGTCATTGTTCAATCTCTCTCCTGTGTTAGTTTGAAGCTGAAACGACAAACGCGCTCAGAGGAGTTCGTTTTTGAAGGAAGGTGACCGGTTTTTACAAAAAAAATTTTTTGAAGGGGGAATAGCAAACTTCCTGTTGATTTTTGCTGGGGGTTGTCAATTTATGAAATGTAGGTCTAAGTGAGACCTACGGAGAGGATTTTGTTTCATGTCTCTCCGACCTTCCCAGTGGGAGTTACAGGCAGTTTTGTCATTTTTTTCTTCCGAGGAGCAGTTTTTTCTCCGTTTTATTCAAAAATTGCTCTAGAGCGCAATTGTTAAATTTGGGGTTAGGTTTTTTTTATTAGATCACAATTTTTGCCAGTCCTGATGTGTGCGTTCAGTTTGGTGAGTTTTGAAGCATGTTAAGGGGGTCAAATTACAGCTCAAAGAGGCAAAAGTGACTGATTTTACTAAAAATTAGTGTTGAAGGGGGAATAGCAAACTTCCTGTAGATTTTTGGCCGAGGAAATAAATTAATAAAATTTAAGTCTAAGTGAGACCTACATAGAGGTTTTTGTTTCATGTCTCTACGACATTCGTACTGGGAGTTAGAAAAAGTTTACTTTGTAGGGGGCACTAGAGCGCAATTTTGAGTTTTGGGGTTTGGTATTTTTACCAAAGAGTTTTGTTCGATTACAGCTCAAAAAGGCAAAAGTGACTGTTTTTAGTACTTTTTTGTCTTGAAGGGGCAATTGCCAACTTCCTGTTGATTTTTGCCCGAGGATATACAATTATGAAAACTAGGTCTAAGTCAAACCTACATAGAGGTTTTTGTTTCATGTCTCTCCGACCTTCCTAGTGGGAGATACAGGCAGTCTAGCTTTTTTTTTTCCTAGGGGGTGCTAGAGCGCAATTTTGAGTTTTGGGGTTCGGTTTTTTTATTAAAAGACAATTTTCGCAGGTCCTGATGTGTGGGTCAAATATGGTGAGTTTTGAAGCATGTTAAGTGGGTCAAATTAGTGCTCAAAGAGGCGGCGGAAGAATAAGAAAGAAAGAATAAAACCTTACAAATTCAATAGGTCCTTATGTCCCATTGCATAAGGACTCCCTGTGGGAGTCCTTATGCAATGGGCCATGCGGGCCCTAATTAAAGCTGCAAGCAGCATTGGTCGGGCCCGCATATTTAGCAGGTGCTAGTCCTAAGTGTCCCAATACTTTTGTTCAGTTTTCGTCATAAGTGTCCCAATACTTTTGTCTACTTTTAGTCCGAATTCTCCCAATACTTTTGTGTAGTGTACCTACCTTGTCTGCATTGTGTGGGCACGCTGGTGCTTCCTGCTTTTAAGCAGCCTTCTTGAAAAAACAGCAGCATCAGCGCAGCGGCTCTTTGAAGGGTCATAAAATCAAAACCGGAGCCGGTATTAAAACTCTTTCGATAACTTTTAATCAAAAGGGTTCAATCTCTCTCCTGTGTTAGTTTGAAGCCGAAACAACAAACACGCTCAGAGGAGATAATGTTTGAAGAAAGGTGACCGGTTTTTACAAAAAGTTTGTTTTGAAGGGGGAATAGCAAACTTCCTGTTGATTTTTGCTGGGGGTTGTCAATTTATGAAATGCAGTTCTAAGTGAGACCTACATAGAGGTTTTTGTTTCATGTCTCTCCGACCTTCCCAGTGGGAGTTACAGGCAGTTTTGTCATTTTTTTCTTCCGAGGAGCAGTTTTTTTTGCGTTTTATTAAAAAATTGCAGTAGAGCGCAATTTTGAGATTTGGGGTTAGGTTTTTTTTTTTAATCGCAATGTTTGCCAGTCCCGATGTGTGCGTTCAGTTTGGTGAGTTTTGAAGCATGTTAAGAGGGTCAAAATACAGCTCAAAGAGGCAAAAGTTACTGTTTTTAGTACTTTTTTGTCTTGAAGGGGGAATTGCAAACTTCCTGTTGATTTTAGCCCGACAATGTACTATTATGAAATGTAGGTCTAAGTCAGACCTACATAGAGGTTTTTGTTTCATGTCTCTCCGACCTTCCTAGTGGGAGTTACAGGCAGTCTAGTTTTTTTTTTCCCTAGGGGTCGCTAGAGCGTAATTTTGAGTTTTGTGGTTCGTTTTCTTTTTTTAAAAAGGCAATTTTCGCAGGTCCTGATGTGTGGGTCAAATATGGTGAGTTTTGAAGCATGTTAAGTGGGTCAAATTACAGTTTAATGTGGCGGCGGAAGAATAAAGAATAAAGAATAAAACCTTACAAATACAATAGGTCCTTATGTCCCATTGCATAAGGACTCCCTTCGGGAGTCCTTTTGCAATAGGCCATTGCGGGCCCTAATTAAAGCTGCAAGCAGCATTGGTCGGGCCCGCATATTTAGCAGGTGCTAGTCCTAAGTGTCCCAATACTTTTGTTCAGTTTTCGTCATAAGTGTCCCAATACTTTTGTCTACTTTTAGTCCGAATTGTCCCAATACTTTTGTTTAGTGTACCTACCTTGTCTGCATTGTGTGGGCACGCTGGTGCTTCCTGCTTTTAAGCAGCCTTCTTGAAAAAACAGCAGCATCAGCGCAGCGGCTCTTTGAAGGGTCATAAAATCAAAACCGGAGCCGGTATTAAAACTCTTTCGATAACTTTTAATCAAAAGGGTTCAATCTCTCTCCTGTGTTAGTTTGAAGCCGAAACAACAAACACGCTCAGAGGAGATAATGTTTGAAGAAAGGTGACCGGTTTTTACAAAAATGTTGTGTTGAAGGGGGAATAGCAAGCTTCTTGTAGATTTTTGCTGGGGGTTGTCAATTTATGAAATGTAGGTCTAAGTGAGACCTACGGAGAGGATTTTGTTTCATGTCTCTCCGACCTTCCCAGTGGGAGTTACAGGCAGTTTTGTCATTTTTTTCTTCCGAGGAGCAGTTTTTTCTCCGTTTTATTCAAAAATTGCTCTAGAGCGCAATTGTTAAATTTGGGGTTAAGTTTTTTTTATTAGATCACAATTTTTGCCAGTCCTGATGTGTGCGTTCAGTTTGGTGAGTTTTGAAGCGTGTTAAGGGGGTCAAATTACAGCTCAAAAAGGCAAAAGTGACTGTTTTTAGTACTTCTTTGTCTTGAAAGGGGAATTGCCAACTTCCTGTTGATTTTTGCCCGAGGATATACAATTATGAAAACTAGGTCTAAGTCAAACCTACATAGAGGTTTTTGTTTCATGTCTCTCCGACCTTCCTAGTGGGAGTTACAGGCAGTCTAGTTTTATTTTTTCCTAGGGGGCGCTAGAGCGCAATTTTGAGTTTTGGGGTTCGGTTTTTTTATTAAAAGACAATTTTCGCAGGTCCTGATGTGTGGGTCAAATATGGTGAGTTTTGAAGCATGTTAAGTGGGTCAAATTACAGTTTAAAGTGGCGGCGGAAGAATAAAGAATAAAACCTTACAAATTCAATAGGTCCTTATGTCCCATTGCATAAGGACTCCCTTTGGGAGTCCTTATACAATGGGCCATGCGGGCCCTAATTAAAGCTGCAAGCAGCATTGGTCGGGCCCGCATATTTAGCAGGTGCTAGTCCTAAGTGTCCCAATACTTTTGTTCAGTTTTCGTCATAAGTGTCCCAATACTTTTGTCTACTTTTAGTCCGAATTGTCCCAATACTTTTGTCTAGTGTACCTACCTTGTTTGCATTGTGTGGGCATGCTGGTGCTTCGTGCTTTTAAGCAGCCATCTTAAAAAAACAGCAGTGCAGCAGCATCAGCGCAGCGGTTCTTTGAAGGCTCATAAAATCAAAACCGGAGCAGGTATCAAAACTCTTTCGCCAACTTTTAATCAGAAGGGTTCAATCTCTCTCCTGTATTAGTTTGAAGCCGAAACGACAAACGCGCTCAGAGGAGATAATGTTTGAAGAAAGGTGACCGGTTTTTACAAAAAATTTGTTTTGAAGGGGAAATTGCAAACTTCCTGTTGATTTTTGCTGAGGGTTGTCAATCTATGAAATGTAGGTCTAAGTAAGACCTACATAGAGGTTTTTTTTTCATGTCTCTCCGACTTTCCCAGTGGGAGTTACAGGCAGTTTTGTCATTTTTTTCTTCCGAGGAGCAGTTTTTTCTGTGTTTTATTCAAAAATTGCGGTAGAGCGCATTTTTGAGAATTGGGGTTAGGTTTTTTTTATTAGATCGCAATTTCTGCCAGTCTTGATGTGTGCGTTCAGTTCGGTGAGTTTTGAAGCATGTTAAGGGGGTCAAATTACAGCTCAAAGAGGTAAAAGTGACTGATTTTACTAAAAATTAGTGTTGAAGGGGGAATAGCAAACTTCCTGTAGATTTTTGGCCGAGGCCGAGACCTACATAGAGGTTTTTGTTTCATGTCTCTACGACATTCGTACTGGGAGTTAGAAAAAGTTTACTTTGTAGGGGGCGCTAGAGCGCAATTTTGAGTTTTGGGGTTTGGTATTTTTACCAAAGAGTTTTGTTCGAGTTTATTTATGTGTGCGTCAAATTTGGTGAGTTTTGAAGCATGTTAAGGGGGTCAAAGTACAGCGCAAAGCTGCGGAACAATAATAAAGAATAATAATAAAACCTTACAAATTCAATAGGTCCTTATGTCCCATTGCATAAGGACTCCCTTTGGGAGTCCTTATACAATGGGCCATGCGGGCCCTAATTAAAGCTGCAAGCAGCATTGGTCGGGCCCGCATATTTAGCAGGTGCTAGTCCTAAGTGTCCCAATACTTTTGTTCAGTTTTCGTCATAAGTGTCCCAATACTTTTGTCTACTTTTAGTCCGAATTCTCCCAATACTTTTGTGTAGTGTACCTACCTTGTCTGCATTGTGTGGGCACGCTGGTGCTTCCTGCTTTTAAGCAGCCTTCTTGAAAAAACAGCAGCATCAGCGCAGCGGCTCTTTGAAGGGTCATAAAATCAAAACCGGAGCCGGTATTAAAACTCTTTCGATAACTTTTAATCAAAAGGGTTCAATCTCTCTCCTGTGTTAGTTTGAAGCCGAAACAACAAACACGCTCAGAGGAGATAATGTTTGGAGAAAGGTGACCGGTTTTTACAAAAATGTTGTGTTGAAGGGGGAATAGCAAGCTTCTTGTAGATTTTTGCTGGGGGTTGTCAATTTATGAAATGTAGGTCTAAGTGAGACCTACGGAGAGGATTTTGTTTCATGTCTCTCCGACCTTCCCGGTGGGAGTTACAGGCAGTTTTGTCATTTTTTTCTTCCGAGGAGCAGTTTTTTTCTCCGTTTTATTCAAAAATTGCTCTAGAGCGCAATTGTTAAATTTGGGGTTAGGTTTTTTATTAGATCACAATTTTTGCCAGTCCTGATGTGTGCGTTCAGTTTGGTGAGTTTTGAAGCGTGTTAAGGGGGTCAAATTACAGCTCAAAAAGGCAAAAGTGACTGTTTTTAGTACTTTTTTGTCTTGAAGGGGGAATTGCCAACTCCTTGTTGATTTTTGCCCGAGGATATACAATTATGAAAACTAGGTCTAAGTCAAACCTACATAGAGGTTTTTGTTTCATGTCTCTCCGACCTTCCTAGTGGGAGTTACAGGCAGTCTAGTTTTTTTTTTTCCTAGGGGGCGCTAGAGCGCAATTTTGAGTTTTGGGGTTCGTTTTTTTTATTAAAAGACAATTTTCGCAGGTCCTGATGTGTGGGTCAAATATGGTGAGTTTTGAAGCATGTTAAGTGGGTCAAATTAGTGCTCAAAGAGGCGGCGGAAGAATAAGAAAGAAAGAATAAAACCTTACAAATTCAATAGGTCCTTATGTCCCATTGCATAAGGACTCCCTGTGGGAGTCCTTATGCAATGGGCCATGCGGGCCCTAAAAACTGGCAGCTCAGGTGCCAAAATTTGAATGTAAAATTGCAGTGTTTTTTTATTTACCGGTACAGTAAAAAAACAAATGTAAATTTTACAGTCAAATTCTGGCAACTGAGCTGCCTTTTTTTTTTTACCATAAAAACAGCGGTACTGTTTTTCCATTTACAGTAATATACACTACATTTTGAGGAGAAATTATTGCAACTTACATTTTTTTTTTTTTACATTTTAGTTTAAAAAAAATCTACTAATAAAATGCATTAAAAAAAAATTGTATAATAATAGTATTCACTGTTAGAAGCGGCCCTCTGGGGCCAAACATAACTGCGATGTGGACTTTAGTGAAAACCACTTTGACACCTCTGTTCTAGACCAACTTCAGATCTGTCCGTCAATAAAGATTTTTATATACCTTTTTTGTCAAAATAAAATCCCTGTTTTTATGTATAAAAAAACCCACAAAATATGCCATATTTGATGTGAAGTAATTGGAGCCTTGAATTGATAATATTGATTTTGATTCATTATTATTTTTGGAGCATTGACAGTGTATTTATTTTTTAAATGACACTAAGAGGTCTCAGGGATCCAAAAACGGCCCAATCATAAAAGGTTTAAAAAAAAAAAAAAGGCCTATATATGTATATATTTTTTACTTTCCTACTACTTACTTTGCTTTCAGATTATAATTTTTTCTCCGTTTTTTTTTTTATATTTTATGCCCATAACTGCGATGTGGCCCTTAGTGAAACCCACTTTGACACCTCCGTTCTAGACCAACTTCAGATCTATCCGTCAATAAAGATTTTTATATACCTTTTTTGTCAAAATAAAATCCCTGTTTTTATGTATAAAAAAAACACAAAATATGCCATATTTGATGTGAAGTAATTGGAGCCTTGAATTGATAATATTGATTTTGATTCATTATTATTTTTGGAGCATTGACAGTGTATTTATTTTTTAAATGACACTAAGAGGAATCAGGGATCCAAAAAGGGCCCAATCATAAAAGTTAAAAAAAAAGAAAAAAAAAAGGCCTATATATGTATATATTTTTTACTTTCCTGCTACTTACTTTGCTTTCAGATTATAATTTTTTCTCCGTTTTTTTTATATTTTATGCCCATAACTGCGATGTGGCCCTTAGTGAAAACCACTTTGACACCTCCGTTCTAGACCAACTTCAGATCTATCCGTCAATAAAGATTTTTATATACCTTTTTTGTCAAAATAAAATCCCTGTTTTTATGTATAAAAAAACCCACAAAATATGCCATATTTGATGTGAAGTAATTGGAGCCTTGAATTGATAATATTGATTTTGATTCATTATTATTTTGGAGCATTGACAGTGTATTTATTTTTTTAAATGACACTAAGAGGTCTCAGGGATCCAAAAAGGGCCCAATCATAAAAGTTAAAAAAAAAAAAAAAAAAAAAAAAAGGCCTATATATGTATATATTTTTTACTTTCCTGCTACTTTGCTTTCAGATTATAATTTTTTCTCTGGTTTTTTTATGTTTTATGCCCTGTTTTTTTCAACAAAAAACACCAAATATGCAATATTCCCCCCCCCCCAAAATAATTCAAAGTGTAATATTTGATGTGAAGTAATTGGAGCCTTGAATTGATAATATTGATTTTGATTCATTATTATTTTGGAGCATTGACAGCGTATTTATTTTTTAAATGACACTAAGAGGTCTCAGGGATCCAAAAAGGGCCCAATCATAAAAGTTAAAAATTTTTTTAAAAAAAGGCCTATATATGTATATATTTTTTACTTTCCTACTACTTACTTTGCTTTCAGATTATAATTTTTTCTCCGTTTTTTTTATATTTTATGCCCATAACTGCGATGTGGCCCTTAGTGAAACCCACTTTGACACCTCTGTTCTAGACCAACTTCAGATCTATCCGTCAATAAAGATTTTTATATACCTTTTTTGTCAAAATAAAATCCCTGTTTTTATGTATAAAAAACCACAAAATATGCCATATTTGATGTGAAGTAATTGGAGCCTTGAATTGACAATATTGATTTTGATTCATTATTATTTTGGAGCATTGACAGTGTATTTATTTTTTAAATGACACTAAGAGGTCTCAGGGATCCAAAAAGGGCCCAATCATAAAAGTTAAAAAAAAATATATAAAAAAAAGGCCTATATATGTATATATTTTTTACTTTCCTGCTACTTACTTTGCTTTCAGATTATAATTTTTTCTCCGTTTTTTTTATGTTTTATGCCCTGTTTTTTACAACAAAAAACACCAAATATGCAATATTCCCCCCCCCCCCCCCCCCCAAAACAATTCAAAGTGTAATATTTGATGTGAAGTAATTGGAGCCTTGAATTGATAATATTGATTTTGATTCATTATTATTTTGGAGCATTGACAGTGTATTTATTTTTTAAATGACACTAAGAGGAATCAGGGATCCAAAAAGGGCCCAATCAAAAAAGTTAAAAAAAAAAATAAAAAAAAAAGGCCTATATATGTATATATTTTTTACTTTCCTGCTACTTACTTTGCTTTCAGATTATAATTTTTTCTCCGTTTTTTTAAATATTTTATGCCCATAACTGCGATGTGGCCCTTAGTGAAAACCACTTTGACACCTCTGTTCTAGACCAACTTCAGATCTATCCGTCAATAAAGATTTTTATATACCTTTTTTGTCAAAATAAAATCCCTGTTTTTATGTATAAAAAAACCCACAAAATATGCCATATTTGATGTGAAGTAATTGGAGCCTTGAATTGATAATATTGATTTTGATTCATTATTATTTTGGAGCATTGACAGTGTATTTATTTTTTAAATGACACTAAGAGGTCTCAGGGATCCAAAAAGGGACCAATCATAAAAGTTAAAAAAAAATAAAAATAAAGCCTATATATGTATATATTTTTTACTTTCCTGCTACTTACTTTGCTTTCAGATTATAATTTTTTCTCCGTTTTTTTAAATATTTTATGCCCATAACTGCGATGTGGCCCTTAGTGAAAACCACTTTGACACCTCTGTTCTAGACCAACTTCAGATCTATCCGTCAATAAAGATTTTTATATACCTTTTTTGTCAAAATAAAATCCCTGTTTTTAGGTATAAAAAAAACACAAAATATGCCATATTTGATGTGAAGTAATTGGAGCCTTGAATTGACAATATTGATTTTGATTCATTATTATTTTGGAGCATTGATTTATTTTTTAAATGACACTAAGAGGTCTCAGGGATCCAAAAAGGGCCCAATCATAAAAGTTAAAAAAAAAAAAAAAAAAAAAAAGGCCTATATATGTATATATTTTTTACTTTCCTGCTACTTTGCTTTCAGATTATAATTTTTTCTCCGTTTTTTTATGTTTTATGCCCTGTTTTTTTACAACAAAAAACACAAAATATGCAATATTCCCCCCCCCAAAATAATTCAAAGTGTAATATTTGATGTGAAGTAATTGGAGCCTTGAATTGATAATATTGATTTTGATTCATTATTATTTTGGAGCATTGACAGTGTATTTATTTTTTAAATGACACTAAGAGGTCTCAGGGATCCAAAAAGGGCCCAATCATAAAAGTTAAAAAAAAAAAAAAAAAAAAAAAGGCCTTTATATGTATATATTTTTTACTTTCCTGCTACTTACTTTGCTTTCAGATTATAATTTTTTGTCCATTTTTTTTTATATTTTATGCCCATAACTGCGATGTGGCCCTTAGTGAAAACCACTTTGACACCTCCGTTCTAGACCAACTTCAGATCTATCCGTCAATAAAGATTTTTATATACCTTTTTTGTCAAAATAAAATCCCTGTTTTTAGGTATAAAAAAAACACAAAATATGCCATATTTGATGTGAAGTAATTGGAGCCTTGAATTGACAATATTGATTTTGATTCATTATTATTTTGGAGCATTGATTTATTTTTTAAATGACACTAAGAGGTCTCAGGGATCCAAAAAGGGCCCAATCATAAAAGTTAAAAAAAAAAAAAAAAAAAAAAAGGCCTATATATGTATATATTTTTTACTTTCCTGCTACTTTGCTTTCAGATTATAATTTTTTCTCCGTTTTTTTATGTTTTATGCCCTGTTTTTTTACAACAAAAAACACAAAATATGCAATATTCCCCCCCCCCAAAATAATTCAAAGTGTAATATTTGATGTGAAGTAATTGGAGCCTTGAATTGATAATATTGATTTTGATTCATTATTATTTTGGAGCATTGACAGTGTATTTATTTTTTAAATGACACTAAGAGGTCTCAGGGATCCAAAAAGGGCCCAATCATAAAAGTTAAAAAAAAAAAAAAAAAAAAAAAGGCCTTTATATGTATATATTTTTTACTTTCCTGCTACTTACTTTGCTTTCAGATTATAATTTTTTGTCCATTTTTTTTTATATTTTATGCCCATAACTGCGATGTGGCCCTTAGTGAAAACCACTTTGACACCTCCGTTCTAGACCAACTTCAGATCTATCCGTCAATAAAGATTTTTATATACCTTTTTTGTCAAAATAAAATCCCTGTTTTTATGTATAAAAAAAACACAAAATATGCCATATTTGATGTGAAGTAATTGGAGCCTTGAATTGATAATATTGATTTTGATTCATTATTATTTTGGAGCATTGACAGTGTATTTATTTTTTAAATGACACTAAGAGGTCTCAGGGATCCAAAAAGGGCCCAATCATAAAAGTTTGAAAAAAAAAAAAAAAAGGTCTATATATGTATATATTTTTTACTTTCCTGCTACTTACTTTGCTTTCAGATTATAATTTTTTCTCCGTTTTTTTTATATTTTATGCCCATAACTGCGATGTGGCCCTTAGTGAAAACCACTTTGACACCTCTGTTCTAGACCAACTTCAGATCTATCCGTCAATAAAGATTTTTATATACCTTTTTGTCAAAATAAAATCCCTGTTTTTATGTATAAAAAAACCCCACAAAATATGCCATATTTGATGTGAAGTAATTGGAGCCTTGAATTGATAATATTGATTTTGATTCATTATTATTTTGGAGCATTGACAGTGTATTTATTTTTTAAATGACACTAAGAGGAATCAGGGATCCAAAAAGGGCCCAATCAAAAAAGTTTAAAAATAAAATAAAAAAAAAGGCCTATATATGTATATATTTTTTACTTTCCTACTACTTACTTTGCTTTCAGATTATAATTTTTTCTCCGTTTTTTTTAATGTTTTATGCCCTGTTTTTTACAACAAAAAACACCAAATATGCAATATTCCCCCCCCAAAACAATTCAAAGTGTAATATTTGATGTGAAGTAATTGGAGCCTTGAATTGATAATATTGATTTTGATTCATTATTATTTTGAAGCATTGACAGTGTATTTATTTTTTAAATGACACTAAGAGGAATCAGGGATCCAAAAAGGGACCAATCATAAAAGTTAAAAAAAATAAAAATAAAGCCTATATATGTATATATTTTTTACTTTCCTGCTACTTACTTTGCTTTCAGATTATAATTTTTTCTCCGTTTTTTTTATATTTTATGCCCATAACTGCGATGTGGCCCTTAGTGAAAACCACTTTGACACCTCCGTTCTAGACCAACTTCAGATCTATCCGTCAATAAAGATTTTTATATACCTTTTTTGTCAAAATAAAATCCCTGTTTTTATGTATTAAAAACCCCACAAAATATGCCATATTTGATGTGAAGTAATTGGAGCCTTGAATTGATAATATTGATTTTGATTCATTATTATTTTTGAAGCATTGACAGTGTATTTATTTGTTAAATGACACTAAGAGGTCTCAGGGATCCAAAAAGGGCCCAATCATAAAAGTTAAAAAAAAAAAAAAGAAAAGAAAAAAGGCCTATATATGTATATATTTTTTACTTTCCTACTACTTACTTTGCTTTCAGATTATAATTTTTTTCTCCGTTTTTTTTATGTTTTATGCCCTGTTTTTTACAACAAAAAACACCAAATATGCAATATTCCCCCCCCAAAACAATTCAAAGTGTAATATTTGATGTGAAGTAATTGGAGCCTTGAATTGACAATATTGATTTTGATTCATTATTATTTTGGAGCATTGATTTATTTTTTAAATGACACTAAGAGGTCTCAGGGATCCAAAAAGGGCCCAATCATAAAAGTTTGGAAAAAAAAAAAAAAAGGTCTATACATGTATATATTTTTTACTTTCCTGCTACTTACTTTGCTTTCAGATTATAATTTTTTCTCCGTTTTTTTTATATTTTATGCCCATAACTGCGATGTGGCCCTTAGTGAAAACCACTTTGACACCTCTGTTCTAGACCAACTTCAGATCTATCCGTCAATAAAGATTTTTATATATACCTTTTTTGTCAAAATAAAATCCCTGTTTTTATGTATAAAAAAACCCACAAAATATGCCATATTTGATGTGAAGTAATTGGAGCCTTGAATTGATAATATTGATTTTGATTCATTATTATTTTGGAGCATTGACAGTGTATTTATTTTTTAAATGACACTAAGAGGTCTCAGGGATCCAAAAAGGGCCCAATCATAAAAGTTTAAAAAAAAAAAAAAAAAAAAAAAAGGTCTATATATGTATATATTTTTTACTTTCCTGCTACTTTGCTTTCAGATTATAATTTTTTCTCTGTTTTTTTTATGTTTTATGCCCTGTTTTTTACAACAAAAAACACCAAATATGCAATATTCCCCCCCCAAAACAATTCAAAGTGTAATATTTGATGTGAAGTAATTGGAGCCTTGAATTGACAATATTGATTTTGATTCATTATTATTTTGGAGCATTGACAGTGTATTTATTTTTTAAATGACACTAAGAGGAATCAGGGATCCAAAAAGGGACCAATCATAAAAGTTAAAAAAAATTAAAATAAAGCCTATATATGTATATATTTTTTACTTTCCTGCTACTTACTTTGCTTTCAGATTATAATTTTTTCTCCGTTTTTTTTATATTTTATGCCCATAACTGCAATGTGGCCCTTAGTGAAAACCACTTTGACACCTCTGTTCTAGACCAACTTCAGATCTATCCGTCAATAAAGATTTTTATATACCTTTTTTGTCAAAATAAAATCCCTGTTTTTATGTATAAAAAACCCCACAAAATATGCCATATTTGATGTGAAGTAATTGGAGCCTTGAATTGATAATATTGATTTTGATTCATTATTATTTTGGAGCATTGACAGTGTATTTATTTTTTAAATGACACTAAGAGGTCTCAGGGATCCAAAAAGGGCCCAATCATAAAAGTTTTAAAAAAAAAGGCCTATATATGTATATATTTTTTTACTTTCCTGCTACTTTGCTTTCAGATTATAATTTTTTCTCCGTTTTTTTAATGTTTTATGCCCTGTTTTTTTACAACAAAAAACACCAAATATGCAATATTCCCCCCCCAAAACAATTCAAAGTGTAATATTTGATGTGAAGTAATTGGAGCCTTGAATTGACAATATTGATTTTGATTCATTATTATTTTGGAGCATTGACAGTGTATTTATTTTTTAAATGACACTAAGAGGAATCAGGGATCCAAAAAGGGCCCAATCATAAAAGTTAAAAAAAATAAAAATAAAGCCTATATATGTATATATTTTTTACTTTCCTGCTACTTTGCTTTCAGATTATAATTTTTTCTCCGTTTTTTTAAATATTTTATGCCCATAACTGCGATGTGGCCCTTAGTGAAAACCACTTTGACACCTCTGTTCTAGACCAACTTCAGATCTGTCCGTCAATAAAGATTTTTATATACCTTTTTTGTCAAAATAAAATCCCTGTTTTTATGTATAAAAAAACCACAAAATATGCCATATTTGATGTGAAGTAATTGGAGCCTTGAATTGACAATATTGATTTTGATTCATTATTATTTTTGGAGCATTGACAGTGTATTTATTTTTTAAATGACACTAAGAGGTCTCAGGGATCCAAAAAGGGCCCAAGCATAAAAGTTAAAGGCCTATATATGTATATATTTTTTACTTTCCTACTTCTTACTTTTTTTACTTTCCTACTACTTATTTTGCTTTCAGATTATAATTTTTTCTCTGTTTTTTTTATGTTTTATGCCCTGTTTTTTACAACAAAAAACACCAAATATGCAATATTCCCCCCCCCCAAAATAATTCAAAGTGTAATATTTGATGTGAAGTAATTGGAGCTTTGAATATGTCAATAATTCGCAACGACATTGATTTTGATTCATTATTATTTTTTGAGCAATGACAGTTTTAAACAGCCCGCATGGCAACTTTGTGTTGTTAGAGTCAACATTGTGACTTTTTACCTGTTTTATTACATTATTTCATGTAAAAGTATTTTGAGAAAGTGTAGTGGGACGTTAAAAAATGAGCCCCTGGGCCACACATTGGACTCTCCTGGTCTACATGACGGTCTCCTTCTTGTCCCCCTCAGAGGGAACCGGGCGCCTGTTTTTCGAGTTCTACAGACTGCTGCACGAGGCTCGGCCCAAGACGGGCGAAGAGCGACCTTTCTTCTGGCTCTTTGAGAACGTGGTGGCCATGGGCGTCAGTGACAAGAGGGACATATCCCGCTTTCTAGAGGTCAGACCCTACATTTCTTTATTTGTTGTGTAAACAACTCTGGTCCTCCTTCACAGCTCAGACCCTCTTTCGGTTCCTACTTGGAGTGCTAAGCCTTCTTTTTAATAATAATAATAATAATAATTTATTCATTTGAAGGGGAAATCATAATATAAGTACGGAGAAACAGACACTCTTTCCCCTCCCCCCCTCAAAAAAAATATTTTTTTTACAAAAAAAAAAGAATTGAGGTTTATTGATTGATGTTAGAGATGTTGAAGTGTGATGGCTCTCACCAGTTCACAAATGTTCGTCATGAAAGTTGGGTCAATTATGTGCAACGTGTTTTTTGTCAGGAATGTACGGATCGGTACTGTATCGGACGATTTTTCTTGAAAAAGTGCGCGGTCGGACTTTCCAGTTGATGCCGTTTAATGCCGCTCACAAATACTACTTATTTTTAGTGCCGCT
>NC_084576.2:30357500-30372500 GCF_033978685.3 Nerophis lumbriciformis
GCTAAGTTTGCAGAGTCAGTGGACAGAATGTTAAAGACTATTCGAGTTATTGATGGTGAAAACGTTTTGTTAACTTACCACCAACTACTGTCTAATATGGCGATGCGCACCCTGAACTCCATTGTAAAAGTGTTTTTCTACATTTTTTTGTTCTATTTTATTTTATGCTTAAATCTACCATGTTGACATTGGTTAAGTTTGTAGTTGTTGCCTTTAATTTTATTTTTTTATTTTGTTACTTTTTTTTTCTTTTTTTTTTCTTAATTTCTTGTTTGTTCTATTTTATTTTATGCTTAAATCTACCATGTTGACATTGGTTAAGTTTGTAGTTGTTACCTTTGATTTTATTATTTTATTTTGTTACCTTTTATTATTATTTTTTTTCTTCATTTCTTAACTTCTTGTTTGTTCTATTTTATTTTATGCTCAAATCTACCATGTTGACATTGGTTAAGTTTGTAGTTGTTACCTTTGATTTTTTTTTTTGTTACCTTTTTTTTTTCTTTTTCTTAATTTCTTGTTTGTTCTATTTAATTTCATGCTTAAATCTACTATGTTGACATTGGTTAAGTTTGTAGTTGTTACCTTTAATTTTATTTTTTTATTTTGTTACCTTTTTTCTTAATTTCTTAACTTCTTGTTTGTTCTATTTTATTTTATGCTCAAATCTACCATGTTGACATTGGTTAAGTTTGTAGTTGTTACCTTTGATTTTATTATTTTATTTTGTTACCTTTGATTTTATTATTTTTCTTAATTTCTTAACTTCTTGTTTGTTCTATTTTATTTTATGCTCAAATCTACCATGTTGACATTGGTTAAGTTTGTAGTTGTTACCTTTGATTTAATTTTTTTATTTTGTTACCTTTTTTTTTCTTTTTCTTAATTTCTTAATTTCTTGTTTGTTCTATTTAATTTCATGCTTAAATCTACTATGTTGACATTGGTTAAGTTTGTAGTTGTTACCTTTAATTTTATTTTTTATTTTGTTACCTTTTTTTTCTTTTCCCCCCTTAATTTCTTGTTCTATTTTATTTTATGCTCAAATCTACCATGTTGACATTGGTTAAGTTTGTAGTTGTTACCTTTGATTTTATTATTTTATTTTGTTACCTTTTATTATTATTTTTTTTCTTAATTTCTTAACTTCTTGTTTGTTCTATTTTATTGTATGCTTAAATCTACCATGTTGACATTGGTTAAGTTTGTAGTTGTTACCTTTGATTTTATTATTTTATTTTATTACCTTTTATTATTTATTTTTTTCTTAATTTCTTAACTTTTTGTTTGTTTTATTTTATGCTCAAATCTACCATGTTGACATTGGTTAAGTTTGTAGTTGTTACCTTTAATTTTATTTTTTTATTTTGTTACCTTTTTTTCTTTCTTTTTTTTCTTAATTTCTTAACTTTTTGTTTGTTCTATTTTATTTTATGCTCAAATCTACCATGTTGACATTGGTTAAGTTTGTAGTTGTTACCTTTGATTTTATTATTTTATTTTATTACCTTTTATTATTATTTTTTTTCTTAATTTCTTAACTTTTTGTTTGTTCTATTTTATTTTATGCTCAAATCTACCATGTTGACATTGGTTAAGTTTGTAGTTGTTACCTTTGATTTTATTATTTTATTTTGTTACCTTTTATTATTATTATTTTTCTTAACTTCTTGTATGTTCTATTTTATTTTATGCTCAAATCTAGCATGTTGACATTGGTTAAATTTGTAGTTGTTACCTTTGATTTTATTATTTTATTTTGTTACCTTTTATTTTATTTTTTTTTCTTAATTTCTTGTTTGTTCTATTTTATTTTATGCTTAAATCTACCATGTTGACATTGGTTAAGTTTGTAGTTGTTACCTTTGATTTTATTATTTTATTTTGTTACCTTTTATTATTATTTTTCTTAATTTCTTAACTTCTTGTTTGTTCTCTTTTATTTTATGCTCAAATCTACCATGTTGACATTGGTTAAGTTTGTAGTTGTTACCTTTGATTTTATTATTTTATTTTACCTTTTATTATTATTATTTTTCTTAATTTCTTAACTTTTTGTTTGTTCTATTTTATTTTATGCTCAAATCTACCATGTTGACATTGGTTAAGTTTGTAGTTGTTACCTTTGATAAAAAAAAATTATTTTGTTACCTTTTATTTTTTTTATTTTTTTTTATTTCTTAATTTCTTGTTTGTTCTATTTAATTTCATGCTTAAATCTACCATGTTGACATTGGTTAAGTTTGTAGTTGTTACCTTTATTTTTTTATTTTTTATTTTGTTACCTTTTATTATTATTATTTTTCTTAATTTCTTAACTTCTTGTTTGTTCTATTTTATTTTGTGCTCAAATCTACCATGTTGACATTGGTTAAGTTTGTAGTTGTTACCTTTGATTTTATTATTTTATTTTGTTACCTTTTATTATTATTATTTTTCTTAAATTCTTAACTTCTTGTTTGTTCTATTTAATTTCATGCTTAAATCTACCATGTTGACATTGGTTAAGTTTGTAGTTGTTACCTTTTAATTTATTTTTTTAAATTTTGTTACCTTTTATTTTGAAGCGTATTTTGCGCTAAACAGGAAGTGACCGTGAGCAGCTTTTAACTATTAGACGCAGGGGTTTCAAACTAATTTTAGCTCAGGGGGGTCGCATGGAGGAAAATCTATTCTGGTAAAATCACGGCATGATAACTTAAAAATAAAGACAACTTCAAAAAACATTTTATTTTTTTTGTCGTCTTACTTTGGCCAAAAATAGCACGAGAACGTTTAGAAAATGTCCGTTTTTGATTGTATTGTAACGTTTGAATGATGCTAAATGAATGTGTCGTGGCAGTCGCAGGTGTCGCCAATGCTGCTTTTCTCCAACATTTTTAATGGTGAACCGCCAACATGAGAATGCTAAACAGGAAGTGCTTTAAGTTGAAAATACACTGAGACAAAGTCTAATCAACACTAGCATAACTATGTGAGCGACATGCTAACATTACCATTTTATCATCATGCTGGGTTAGCAACACTGGCATAACTATGTGAGCTACATGCTAACATTACATTTTAACATCATGCTGGGTTAGCAACACTAGCATAGCTATGTGAGCTTAATGCTAACATTACATTTTAACATGCTGGATTAGCAACACTAGCATAACTATGTGAGCTACATGCTAACATTACCATTTTATTATCATGCTGGGTTAGCAACACTGGCATAACTATGTGAGCTACATGCTAACATTACATTTTAACATCATGCTGGGTTAGCAACACTGGCATAACTATGTGAGCTACATGCTAACATTACATTTTAACATCATGCTGGGTTAGCAACACTAGCATAGCTATGTGAGCTTAATGCTAACATTACATTTTAACATGCTGGGTTAGCAACACTAGCATAACTATGTGAGCTACATGCTAACATTACCATTTTATTATCATGCTGGGTTAGCAACACTGGCATAACTATGTGAGCTACATGCTAACACTACATTTTAACATCATGCTGGGTTAGCAACACTAGCATAGCTATGTGAACTTAATGCTAACATTACATTTTAACATGCTGGGTTAGCAACACTAGCATAACTATGTGAGCTACGTGCTAATATTACATTTTACAATCATGCTAGGTTAGCAACACTAGTATAGCTATGTGAGCTACATGCTAACATTACATTTTAACCGAATTAGCCGAAGTAAGACAACAACAACAAAAAATTCTGAAGTTGTCTTTATTTTTAGGTTATCATGCCGTGATTTTACCAGAATAGATGGTTAAAACCTGCCCACGGCCACTTCCTGTTTAGTGCAAAATATGTTTAAAAATAAAAGCATGTCAGTATTTAACCTGGATTAAATACAGAAAAAAATTTTTTTTGCTGTTAGCCATTTTGTGCATGTACGAAAACGTTAGAAGCAAAATAGTACGGCAACAGTTAAATGATGTGGACATGTTTTTTACTTTCTAATATGCCTTGGAGAAGCCACGCTGTTGTAACACGTGGCTTGGCATCGTTTTGCTGAAATAAGCAGGGGCGTCCATGTAAACGTTGCTTGGATGGCAACATGTGTTGCTCCAAAAGCTGTATGTACCTTTTAGCATTAATGGTGCCTTCACA
Organism: Nerophis lumbriciformis; assembly: GCF_033978685.3. Classification (NCBI taxonomy): domain Eukaryota; kingdom Metazoa; phylum Chordata; class Actinopteri; order Syngnathiformes; family Syngnathidae; genus Nerophis; species Nerophis lumbriciformis. Next base: position 30,361,628 of record NC_084576.2, read on the forward strand.
GATGTGTAAGTTACCCATGTCTTGGGCACTAATACACCCCCATACCATCACACATGCTGCCTTTTACACTTTGCGCCTAGAACAATCCGGATGGTTCTTTTCCTCTTTGGTCACGACGTCCACAGTTTCCAAAAAACAATTTGAAATGTGGACTCTCATCAGGACCACAGAACACTTTTTTCTAGTCCATCTTAGATGAGCTCGGGCCCCCCGGGTGTTGTTGATAAATGTCTGTGGCTTTGCGTAGTAGAGTTTTAACTCGCACTTCCAGATGTAGTGACCAACTGTAGTTACTGACCGTGGTTTTCTGAAGTGTTCCTGAGCCCATGTGGTGATATCCTTTACACACAAAGTCCAAATGAGCTAATATTTGCAAAAAAAAATAACAACGTTTTAGCAGTTTACCAGCTAAGTGTTTGTCCCCCAGGCCTCTGACGGCCATGTGCAGTGACAGGTTGGACCTGCAGGACTGTTTGGAACACGGGAGAACCGCTAAGGTGAGCACTGCATGGTAGCGTCTGAGCAGGTAGCATCCTGTGTGGACATCTCATGATGCTTTTGTGTCCTGTACCACAGTTTGACAAGGTGAGGACCATCACCACCAGGTCCAACTCTGTCAAGCAGGGCAAGGACCAGCACTTCCCTGTCTTCATGAACGACAAGGAGGACATCTTGTGGTGCACCGAGATGGAGAGGTAGCATCTCTTTACATTGTGCTGGGTTAGCAACGTAGCATGGCTAAGTGGGCTACATGCTAACACTACTTTTTAACACCATGCTACGTTAGCAACGTAGCATAGCTATGTGAGCTACATGCTAACATTACATTATAATATCATGCTAGGTTAGCAACACTAGCATAGCTATGTGGGCTACATGCTAACACTACTTTTTAACACCATGCTAGGTTAGCAACGTAGCATAGCTATGTGAGTTACATGCTAACATTACATTTTAACATCATGCTGGGTTAGCAACACTAGCATAGCTATGTGAGCTACATGCTAACATTACATTTTAATATCATGCTGGGTTAGCAACACTAGCATAGCTGTGTGAGTTACATGCTAACATTACATTTTAATATGCTAGGTTAGCAACACTAGCATAGCTATGTGAATTACATGCTAACATTACATTTTAATATGCTAGGTTAGCAACACTAGCATAGCTATGTGAATTACATGCTAACATTACATTTTAACATCATATGAGGTTAGCAACACTAGCATAGCTATGTGAGCTACATGCTAACATTACATTTGAATATCATGCTGGGTTAGCAACACTAGCATTGCTATGTGAGCTACATGCTAACATTACATTTTAACATCATGCTGGGTTAGCAACACTAGCATAGCTATGTGAGCTACATGCTAACATTACATTTTAACATCATGCTGGGTTAGCAACTCTAGCATAACTATGTGAGATACATGCTAACAATACATTTTAATATCATGCTAGGTTAGCAACACTAGCATCGCTATGTGAATTACATGCTAACATTACATTTTAACATCATACGAGGTTAGCAACACTAGCATAGCTATGAGAGCTACATGCTAACATTACATTTTAACATCATGCTAGGTTAGCAACACTAGCATCGCTATGTGATTTACATGCTAACATTACATTATAACATCATACGAGGTTAGCAACACTAGCATAGCTATGTGAGCTACATGCTAACATTACATTTTAACATCATGCTAGGTTAACAACACTAGCATAACTGTGAGCTACATGCTAGCAATGAATTTTAGCGACAGGTTAACAACACTAGCATAGCTATGTGAGCTACATGCTAACAATACATTTTAACATCATGCTGGGTTAGCAACACTAGCATAACTATGTGAGCTACATGCTAACAATACATTTTGACATCATGCTAGGTTAGCAACACTAGCATAGCTTTGTCAGCTACATGCTAACATTCCACTTTAACATTATGCAAGCTTAGCAACATAGCATAGTTATGTGAGCTACGTGCTAACAATAAATTTTAGCGTCAGGTTAACAACACTAGCATCGCCATGTGAGCTACATGCCAACATTATATTTTAACATTATGCTGGGTTAGCAACACTAGCATAGCTATGTGAGCTACATGCTAACATTACATTTTAATATCATGCTAGGTTAGCAACACTAGCATAACTATGTGAGCTACATGCTAGCAAATAATTTTAGCGACAGGTTAACAACACTAGCATAGCTATGTGAGCTACATGCTAATAATACATTTTAACATCATGCTGGGTTAGCAACACTAGCATAACTATGTGAGCTACATGCTAACAATACATTTTGACATCATACTAGGTTAGCAACACTAGCATAGCTTTGTCAGCTACATGCTAGCATTCCACTTTAACATTATGCAAGCTTAGCAACATCGCAGTTATGTGAGCTACGTGCTAACAATGAATTTTAGCGTCAGGTTAACAACACTAGCATCGCCATGTGAGCTACATGCCAACATTATATTTTAACATTATGCTGGGTTAGCAACACAAGCATAACTATGTGAGCTACATGCTAACATTACATTTTAATATCATGCTGGGTTAGCAACACTAGCATAACTATGTGAGCTACATGCCAACATTATATTTTAACATTATGCTGGGTTAGCAACACTAGCATAACTATGTGAGCTACATGCTAACATTACATTTTAATATCATGCTGGGTTAGCAACACTAGCATAACTATGTGAGCTACATGCTAACAATGAATTTTAGTGTCAGGTTAACAACACTAGCATCGCCATGTGAGCTACATGCTAACGATGAATTTTAGCATCAGGTTAGCAACACTAGCATAGCGATGTGAGCTACATGCTAACATTACAATTGAACATCATGCTAGGTTAGCAACACTAGCATAACTATGTGAGCTACATGCTAACAATGAATTTTAGCGTCAGGTTAACAACACTAGCATCGCCATGTGAGCTACATGCTAACAATGAATTTTAGTGTCAGGTTAACAACACTAGCATCGTCATGTGAGCTACATGCCAACATTATATTTTAACATTATGCTGGGTTAGCAACACTAGCATAACTATGTGAGCTACATGCTAACATTACATTTTAATATCATGCTGGGTTAGCAACACTAGCATAACTATGTGAGCTACATGCTAACATTACATTTTAACATCATGCTGGGTTAGCAACACTAGCATAACTATGTGAGCTACATGCTAACATTACATTTTAATATCATGCTGGGTTAGCAACACTAGCATAACTATGTGAGCTACATGCTAACAATGAATTTTAGCGTCAGGTTAACAACACTAGCATCGCCATGTGCGCTACATGCTAACAATGAATTTTAGCGTCAGGTTAGCAACACTAGCATAGCGATGTGAGCTACATGCTAACATTACACTTTACTATCATGCTCGCTTAGCAACACTAGCATAGCTATGTGAGCTACATGCTAACAATGAATTTTAGCGTCAGGTTAACAACACTAGGATCGCCATGTGAGCTACATGCTAACAATGAATTTTAGCGTCCGGTTAGCAACACAAGCATCGCCATGTGAGCTACATGCTAACATTACAATTGAACATCATGCTAGGTTAGCAACACTAGCATAACTATGTGAGCTACATGCTAACAATACATTTTGACATCATGCTAGGTTAGCAACACTAGCATAGCTTTGTCAGCTACATGCTAACATTCCACTTTAACATTATGCAAGCTTAGCAACATCGCATAGTTATGTGAGCTACGTGCTAACAATGAATTTTAGCGTCAGGTTAGCAACACTTGCATAACTATGTGAGCTACATGCTAACATTACATTTTAATATCATGCTGGGTTAGCAACACTAGCATAACTATGTGAGCTACATGCTAACAATGAATTTTAGCGTCAGGTTAACAACACTAGCATCGCCATGTGAGCTACATGCTAACGATGAATTTTAGCGTCAGGTTAGCAACACTAGCATCGCCATGTGAGCTACATGCTAACGATGAATTTTAGCGTCAGGTTAGCAACACTAGCAAAACGATGTGAGCTACATGCTAACATTACAACTGAACATCATGCTAGGTTAGCAACACTAGCATAACTATGTGAGCTACATGCTAACAATACATTTTGACATCATGCTAGGTTAGCAACACTAGCATAGCTATGTGAGCTACATGCTAACAATGCATTTTAGCGTCAGGTTAACAACACTAGCATCGCCATTTGAGCTACATGCTAACAATGAATTTCAGCGTCAGGTTAGCAACACTAGCATAACGATGTGAGCTACATGCTAACATTACAATTGAACATCATCCTAGGTTAGCAACAATAGCATAGCTATGTGAGCTACATGCTAACAATGAATTTTAGCGTCAGGTTAACAACACTAGCATCGCCATGTGAGCTACATGCTAACAATGAATTTTAGCGTCAGGTTAGCAACACTAGCATAGCGATGTGAGCTACATGCTAACATTACAATTGAACATCATGCTAGGTTAGCAACACTAGCATAGCTATGTGAGCTACATGCTAACAATGAATTTTAGCGTCAGGTTAACAACACTAGCATCGCCATGTGAGCTACATGCTAACATTACATTTTCAGTGAAGACAAAAACAAGGTGATGGACCTCCCACGTCAGTAACTGAGTGACTATTTGAAGATGTGTAGAGAAGCCTGTATTTTCTCTGCCCACAGGGTGTTTGGCTTCCCAGTCCACTACACAGACGTGTCCAACATGAGCAGGCTGGCCCGCCAGAGGCTGCTGGGTCGCTCCTGGAGTGTTCCTGTCATCAGACACCTCTTTGCTCCACTCAAAGATTACTTTGCCTGCCTGTGAGCGACACGAGCGCTCACTCGCACACTTTTTCTTTTCTTTCTTCTCTCAACTTCAACTGTAAGTGGAGCCTCAGATGATCATTTACTCTATTTAATGTTGTCTAGCAGTGTTAAGACTATGCCTTCTTCTCATGACACCTGTTGGCCAGCGTCGCAAGGCACACAGCAGCGGATCACAAATACCTCTTTGCTTACTGTTAGTACACAGGTGAAGCTAATAAGACGGTGCTAGTAGTACTACTGTAACACCATGCTGGTGACATCATCCACATGCAGCTCTTGAGCCTTTCCCACTGGTGCTCTTGAACCTCTCACTTGAAGATAACATCTACTTTTTGCACATGCTAACTGTTAGCATGCTAACGACAGTGTGTGACATTTACTGTTTTTACGCTGACTGTTAGCATGTGGACGTTAGCTAAATGTTAGCGTGCTAACGACAGCTAGCTGTGTGTGACATTTACTGTTTTTTGTTACGCATGCTAACTGTTCGCTAAATGTTAGCATGCTAACTACAGCTAGCTGCATGTGACATTTACTGTTTTATGTTACGCATGCTAACTGTTAGCTAAATGTTAGCCTGCTAACTACAGCTAACTGCGTGTGACATTAACTGTTTTACGTTACAATTAGCTAAATGTTAGCGTGCTAACGACAGCTAGCTGTGTGTGACATTTACTGTTTTTTGTTACGCATGCTAACTGTTCGCTAAATGTTAGCATGCTAACTACAGCTAACTGCATGTGACATTTACTGTTTTATGTTACGCATGCTAACTGTTAGCTAAATGTTAGCCTGCTTACTACAGCTAGCTGCGTGTGACATTTACTGTTTTACGTTACAATTAGCTAAATGTTAGCGTGCTAACGACTGCTAGCTGTATGTGACATTTACTGTTTTTTGTTACGCATGCTAACTGTTCGCTAAATGTTAGCATGCTAACTACAGCTAACTGCATGTGACATTTACTGTTTTATGTTACGCATGCTAACTGTTAGCTAAATGTTAGCCTGCTAACTACAGCTAACTGCGTGTGACATTTACTGTTTTACGTTACAATTAGCTAAATGTTAGCGTGCTAACGACAGCTAGCTGCGTGTGACATTTACTGTTTTTCGTTACAATTAGCTAAATGTTAGCGTGCTAACGACAGCTAGCTGTGTGTGACATTTACTGTTTTTTTGTTACGCATGCTAACTGTTCGCTAAATGTTAGCATGCTAACTACAGCTAGCTGCATGTGACATTTACTGTTTTATGTTACGCATGCTAACTGTTAGCTAAATGTTAGCGTGCTAACTACAGCTAACTGCGTGTGACATTTACTGTTTTACGTTACAATTAGCTAAATGTTAGCGTGCTAACGACAGCTAGCTGTGTGTGACATTTACTGTTTTTTGTTACGCATGCTAACTGTTTGCTAAATGTTAGCATGCTAACTACAGCTAACTGCATGTGACATTTACTGTTTTATGTTACGCATGCTAACTGTTAGCTAAATGTTAGCATGCTAACTACAGCTAACTGCGTGTGACATTTACTGTTTTATGTTACGCATGCTAACTGTTAGCTAAATGTTAGCATGCTAACGACAACTAACTGTGTGTGACAATTACAGTTTTACGTTACGTACGCTAACTGTTAGCATGTCGATGCTAGCTAATTGTTAGCATGCTAATGACACTGTGTGACATTTACTGTTTTACGTTACGCATGCTAACTGTTAGCTAAATGTTAGCATGCTATCGACAGCTAACTGTGTGTGACAATTAGTTTTACGTTACGCACGCTAACTGTTAGCATGTCGACGTTAGCTAAATGTTAGCGTGCCAACGACAGCTCGTTGTGTGTGACATTTACAGTTTTATGTTATGCATGCTAACTGTTAGCTAAATGTTAGCGTGCTAACTACTGCTAACTGTGTGTGACATTTACTGTTTTACGTTACGCACGCTAACTGTTAGCATGTCGACGTTAGCTAAATGTTAGCGTGCCAACGACAGCTCGTTGTGTGTGACATTTACAGTTTTGTTACGCATGCTAACTGTTAGCTAAATGTTAGCGTGCTAACTACAGCTCGTTGTGTGTGACATTTACAGTTTTATGTTACGCATGCTAACTGTTCGCTAAATGTTCGCATGCTAACTACAGCTAACTGCATGTGACATTTACGGTTTTATGTTACGCATGCTAACTGTTAGCTAAATGTTAGCCTGCTAACTACAGCTAACTGCGTGTGACATTTACTGTTTTACGTTACAATTAGCTAAATGTTAGCATGCTAACGACAGCTAACTGTGTGTGACAATTACAGTTTTACGTTACGTACGCTAACTGTTAGCATGTCGACGTTAGCTAAATGTTAGCGTGCCAACGACAGCTTGTTGTGTGTGACATTTACAGTTTTATGTTACGCATGCTAACTGTTAGCTAAATGTTAGTGTGCTAACTACAGCTAACTGTGTGTGACAATTACTGTTTTACGTTACGCACGCTAACTGTTAGCATGTCGACGTTAGCTAAATGTTAGCGTGCCAAGGACAGTGTGTGACATTTACTGTTTTATGTTGCACACACTAACTGTTAGCATGCTAACGACAGCTAACTGCGTGTGACATTTACTATTTTACGTTACGTACGCTAACTGTTAGCATGTTGACGCTAGCTAAATGTTAGCATGCTAACGACACTGTGTGACATTTACTGTTTTACGTTACGCACGCTAACTGTTAGCATGTCAACGTTAGCTAAATGTTAGCAGGCTAACAACAGCGTGTGACATTTACTGTTTTACGTTACGTACGCTAACTGATAGCATGTTGACGCTAGCTAAATGTTAGCATGCTAACGACACTGTGTGACGTTTACTGTTTTACGTTACGCACGCTAACTGTTAGCAGGTCAACGTTAGCTAAATGTTAGCAGGCTAACAACAGTGTGTGACATTTACTGTTTTACGTTACGCACGCTAACTGTTAGCATGTCGACGTTAGCTAAACGTTAGCACGCTAACGACAGGCATTTACTGTATCAATAGGGTGGGTGGGGGTCGCCGCCCCGCCCACCCAACAGGACTTGGTGCGGCTTCACAAAGTTCTACCTTTTTATAGCCACTTTTTGTGCTGTTTTATCAACATTATCAAGCACTTTTTTTAATTGATACTTGATTGTTTTATTTGTAGATTATCGACGGGACTTATATATATATATATATACATACATACACGTATACACCTTTAAAATCATGTTTTTGACTCCTCCCCCTAAAGATTTGTTGCGTCACCCGTTGTCATAGCGATACTTGTTCGCGCTAGGGATGGGTACAAGATTCACTACGACAAACATGCTTGGCAGAAGACGCTCGGACGTAAAGTTTCAAAACGCCCTAGCTCGATGCTAACGTACATGGGATTTGCTATTGACATGCTACTGATTAGCATTAGCAATTTCACATGGCGGTTTCAACACGTCCACATTTGGTAATGAAAACCAAAACTGGGACGCACCTCGCAGTCAAACAGCTGGTGTGTGATAAGTGCAATACTTACAGTGTTAACACTTTCTAGGGCGCAACAAAAGACTAGATTGGGCAGAGACTGACACACCACTACTGCCATCTAACATTTCGGATTTGAGACTATTAAATTGACTTAAAAAACGCTCCAGCATAAGTAAAGTAAGGCTCTACTTTTGCAAAAACGTGCTAGCTTGATGCTAATATGTATGGGATTTGCCATAGACATGCTACTGATTAGCATTAGCGGTTTTACGTGGCGGTTTCAACACTTCCAAATTCAGGTAATGACAACTACAACTAAGATGAATGTCACGATCAAACAGCTGGCGTGTAATAAGTGCAATACTTACAGTGTGAACACTTTTTAGGGCGCAACATAAGACATTCAGCTTCCTGGAAAAAGCTACTTCCTCGTCAGACAACATACCATAGAGAAACAATTAATATTTATTGACAAACCGTTTATCGATTCCCGGGTACCAAGAATTGGCACCGTATCGGTTCAGATGTGAACAGTACCCATCCCTAAGTGAGTACACACGTGATACTAAATAAAACGAACATCGGATTTTCCGAAGCGTCACAGTACATGTCCGAATTCATGCTCCCCTTCTGCGTTATTGGCAGCACTCAGTCACGTGGCCAGCTAGCCGAACAATGACGGCCGGGTGTTGTTGACACATTCGCTCTATACAAGCCGCACACGGACTACCCTAAAGTACATCAAAGTTTACTTCCATAGTATTGTCGCTCGACAAGACGGCCATGTTGGAAGCACTCGGGCAGCCCCGAAACCACTCGCTCACTTGGCCAGCGAGCCTAACAATGACGGCCGGGTGTTGTTGACACATTCTCTACACAAGCCGCACACGGACTACCCTAAAGTACATCAAAGTTTCCTTTCATAGTGTTGTCGCTCGACAAGACGGCCATGTTGGAAGTCGCCTCCGTGAACCGCAGCTCTCCCCATTGCCGGCAGCACTCGGGCTTTTGATTGATTGATTGATTGAAACTTTTATTAGTAGATTGCACAGTACAGTACATATTCCGTACAATTGTCCACTAAATGGTAACACCCGAATAAGTTTTTCAACTTCTTTAAGTCGGGGTCCACGTTAATCAATTCAGCCCCTAAACCACTCGCTCAAGTGGCCAGCGAGCCTAACAATGACGGCCGGGTGTTGTTGACACATTCGCTCTATACAAGCCGCACACGGACTACCCTAAAGTACATCAAAGTTTACTTCCATAGTATTGTCGCTCGACAAGACGGCCATGTTGGAAGCACTCGGGCAGCCCCTAAACCACTCGCTCACTTGGCCAGCAAGCCTAAAACAATGACGGCCGGGTGTTGTTGACACATTCTCTACACAAGCCGCACACGGACTACTCTAAAGTACATCAAAGTTTCCTTTCATAGTGTTGTCGCTCGACAAGACGGCCATGTTGGAAGTCGCCTCCGTGAACCGCAGCTCTCCCCATTGCCGGCAGCACTCGGGCTTTTGATTGATTGATTGAAACTTTTATTAGTAGATTGCACAGTACAGTACATATTCCGTACAATTGTCCACTAAATGGTAACACCCCAAAAAGTTTTTCAACTTCTTTAAGTCGGGGTCCACGTTAATCAATTCAGCCCCTAAACCACTCGCTCAAGTGGCCAGCGAGCCTAACAATGACGGCCGGGTGTTGTTGACACATTCGCTCTATACAAGCCACACACGGACTACCCTAAAGTGCATCAAAGTTTACTTCCATAGTATTGTCGCTCGACAAGACGGCCATGTTGGAAGTCGCCTCCGTGAACCGCAGCTCTCCCCATTGCCGGCGGCACTCGTGCAGCCCCACCGAGACACAAATGATCCTGACTTGTGTTGGCAGCTAGCTAGGCAGTGGATGTCGCGTTACAAGCTGCACACTGACTACTCTAAAGTATATGACTCAGTTTTTTTAAAAAGCATATCCTTCACATTTTTGTTCTAAATGAAGCATTTTGAAACATAAAATGGCTAAATGAAGTAAAAACATTTTGAAACATAAAATGGCTAAATGAAGTAAAAACATTTTGAAACATAAAATGGCTAAATGAAGTAAAACATTTTGAAACATAAAATAGCTGAATGTAGTAAAACATTTTGAAACATAAAATGGCTAAATGAAGTAAAAACATTTTGAAACACAAAATGACTAAATGAAGTAAAACATTTTGAAACATAAAATGGCTAAATGAAGTAAAACATTTTGAAACATGAAATGGCTAAATGAAGTAAAAACATTTTGAAACATGAAATGGCTAAATGAAGTAAAACATTTTGAAACATAAAATGGCTAAATGAAGTAAAAACATTTTGAAACATAAAATGGCTAAATGAAGTAAAACATTTTGAAACATAAAATGGCTAAATGAAGTAAAAACATTTTGAAACATAAAATGGCTAAATGAAGTAAAACATTTTGAAACATAAAATGGCTAAATGAAGTAAAAACATTTTGAAACATAAA
>NC_084576.2:30382500-30400000 GCF_033978685.3 Nerophis lumbriciformis
CTACACACTCCATACTTTATGTTTACTGCACATTCTTCTGTCCAGAGTCCACATTTTGTGGAATAAGACAAGGAAAGGTCTTGAGAGCCTCTTAAATAATTCCTCAATAAGGATTTGTTTTGACCACTCAATCTTAAGTCTTCATTTTAGCAAAACATGCTAACAACTGTGTGCATGCTAGTTGTATGCAAAACTACATGTTTACTTTTTAAATGTAATATATACAATTACATCTGTTTTTTTTTTAATTATTATTAAAAATATTGGATGTCTATTTTTTTTAAATGTATCTAATTTTAATTATTTTTTAAATAGTTAATGAATGTGTTAATTTCCATTTAATTTTATTGTATAATGTACAGATGTTTACTTTTTAAATGTAATATATACAATTACATCTGTATTATTTTTAGAATTATTATTAAAAATATTATTAATTATTTAATTGTACCTATTTTTTAAATGATTAATGAATGTGTTAATTCCTATTGAATTATTTTAATGTATAATGTACAGTATGTATACTGATGTGTTTACTGTAGTGTTTCTCAATTATTTTCTGTTACACCCGCAGCCATTTATCAACAACACCCAGAAACGCCGCATAATTCGTCAAAAAGGATTTGTTTTGACCACTGAATCTTAATTCTTCATTGTAGCAAAACATGCTAACTGCGCGCAACGTGTATGCCAGTTAGCAAAAATACATGTTTACTTTTTAAATGTAATATATACAATTACATCCGTATTATTTTTATAATTATTATAAAAATTATTTAATGTCTATTTTTTTAAATTGTTTAATTGTAATTATGATGAGGTGAGGATGAGGTGGCGATTTGTCCAAGGTGTAGCCCGCCTTCCACCCGAATGCAGCTGAGATAGGCTCCAGCACCCCCGCGACCCCCGAACGGGACAAGCGGTAGAAAATGGATGGATGGAATTGTAATTATTTTTTAAATAGTTAATGAATGTGTTAATTCCCATTGAATTATTGTATTGTATAATGTACAGTATGTATACTGATGTGTTTACTGTAGTAACTATTTTCTGTGACACCCCCAGCCATTTATCAACAACACCCAGAAACGCCGCCGGCTTCACTGGGCCCGAGTTCATCTAAGATGAACTAAAAGAAAACATTTATTATTGTATAAAGTACAGTATGTATACTGATGTGTTTACTGTAGTGTTTCTCAATTATTTTCTGTTACACCCCCAGCCATTTATCAACAACACCCAGAAACGCCGCATAATTCATCAATAAGGATTTGTTTTGACCACTGAATCTTAATTCTTCATTGTAGCAAAACATGCTAACTGCGCGCAACGTGTATGCCAGTTAGCAAAAATACATGTTTACTTTTTAAATGTAATATATACAATTACATCCGTATTATTTTTAAAATTATTTTAAAAATTATTTGATGTCTATTTTTTAAAATTATTTAATTGTAATTATGATGAGGTGAGGATGAGGTGGCGACTTGTCCAAGGTGTAGCCCGCCTTCCGCCCGAATGCAGCTGAGATAGGCTCCAGCACCCCCGCGACCCCGAACGGGACAAGCGGTAGAAAATGGATGGATTGAATTGTAATTATTTTTTAAATAGTTAATGAATGTGTTAATTCCCATTGAATGATTGTATTGTATAATGTACAGTATGTATAGTAGTAACTATTTTCTGTGACACCTACAGCCATTTATCAACAACACCCAGAAACGCCGCCGGCTTCACTGGGCCCGAGTTCATCTAAGATGAACTAAAAGAAAACATTTCTTATTGTATAAAGTACAGTATGTATACTGATGTGTTTATTTCTCAAAATTTTTCTATTACACCTCCAGCCATTTATCAACAACACCCAGAAACACGTACTTTTTAGAAGCGGTGTAATACCGAATATGGTTAATTAGTATCCCGGTACCATACTAGTACAACCCTTAAAAGTACCCAATTCCGTACGCTTCCCCACTCTCACCAAGGATCTGTCCGGTTTTCCTTTCTTTCCAGGCTGCTTTAGCCGGCGGCACCACCATGGTGATGGCGCACGTTCTGCCCGAGAAGAACGAGTCTTTGCTGGACGCCTACGAGAGGTGCCGTGGCTCGGCGGACGCCAAAGCCTGCTGCGACTACGGGCTGCACGTGGGAGTGACCTGGTGGGGAGGCAAGGTACTGCGCCCTCGATGGAGGAAGCGACTCTTCACGCCGCCGCCAGAGCTCAATTTGTTGTTTATTTGTTGGCAGGTGCGTGCCGAGATGGAGAAGCTGGTAAGGGAGAAAGGCGTGAACTCCTTCCAGATGTTCATGGCCTACAAGGACATGTTCATGCTGAGGGACAGCGAGCTCTTCCAGGCCATGCAGCACTGCAAGGACATCGGCGCCATCGCCAGAGTCCACGCCGAGAACGGCGAGCTGGTGGCTGAGGTCTGCGACCACACCTGACTGAGTGTTTGTTTATTATGTAAATATGTCACAATAGTGGAAGTATTTCAGCATTGATATTGGAATTTAGTCCTTTTACTAAACCCTACTGTAGGGCTGAAAACCCTATTTATTATTATTTAATAGTATCGGCCGATACTATTATTTTGTATCGGCCGATATCAATAATTGTGTGAATGCTCCAAAACATTCACACATATGGTTTTCTACACCAAAATTCATCTATTTATTCTTCTTCTTCTTCAGATTTTTGCGTTCTACCTTCCACATTTTTCACACGATTCAAACCGTTCAGCGTATTCAGGAATCGCGGGCTTTCTCTTGACTAATTCCCAGATTCCCCAGAATTCCCGGTTTTCCTGGACATTTTTCCCAATCAAAATGAATTGGCCATTTTTCACACTTCCACCATTTCCACAATTTTTTCAACCGATTCAAACCATTCCACCTTCAAAACATTCCACCATCCTGGAAAATCCAACTACCCTTTTTCCAAGTTAAAAAGAATTCCAGGATTTTCCAAAATTACTCCTTCAACAATTCTAAAAAAATTCCCGGATTTCCTAGAATTCCCAGATTTTAGGGACATTTTCCCCATTCAAAATGAATTGGCCGTTTTTCAAACTCCCACCATTTCCACAATTTTTTCAACCGATTCAAACCATTCCACCTTCAACATATTCCACTCATCCTGCACATTCAAACTATAATTTTTCCAAGTTCAAAAAAATTCCAGGAATTCCCAGTTTTCCAAACCCTATTTTCTCCCTTTTTTCTGTCGACTACTCCTTCCACATTTTTCAACCCACGTTAACCGTTCCACCGTCATAACATTCCTCTTAATCAAGACAAAAAAACAAAGTTGTGTTTTGAACTGGAAAAATTTCCGGTTTCCCAAAATTCCAGGAATTCCGTAATACCATTTCTCAATAAAAAATAAAAAATTTAAACTTCAAAATATTTGGACCGTTTTAAAAATTCCCACACCAACCATTTCAACTCATTCAGAACATTCAAATTTTTTACCATTTTCCAAAAAAAATCCCGCTTTTTTGGAATTCCCACATTTCTATGAAATTCCCATTGAAATGAATTGGCCATTTTTCAAACTTCCACATTTTTCAACCGATTCAAACCATTCCACCTTCAAAACATTCCACCATCCTGGAAAATTCAACTACCCTTTTTCCAAGTTAAAAAGAGTTCCAGGATTTTCCAAAATTACTGTTTTTCCAAAGCCCTATTTCCACCCTTTTTTCTGGCGACTACTCCTTCCACATTTACATTAATCAGGACAAAAAAACAATGTTGTTTTTTGAACTGGAAAAATTCCCGGTTTTCCCCAAATTCCAGGAATTTGGATTCCAAATTCCAAATGCCCGGAATTTTTAGAATTATTATTAAAAATATTATTAATTATTTAATTGTAATTATTTTTTAAATGATTAATGAATGTGTTAATTCCCATTGAATTATTTTAATGTATAATGTACAGTATGTATACTGATGTGTTTACTGTAGTGTTTCTCAATTGTTTTCTGTTACACCCCCAGCCATTTATCAACAACACCCAGAAACGCTGCATAATTCATCAATAAGGATTTGTTTTGACCACTGAATCTTAATTCTTCATTGTAATCAGGACAAAAAAACAATGTTGTTTTTTGAACTGGAAAAATTCCCGGTTTTCCCCAAATTCCAGGAATTTGGATTCCAAATGCCCGGAATTTTTAGAATTATTATTAAAAATATTATTAATTATTTAATTGTAATTATTTTTTAAATGATTAATATATATAATCTATTTATTTATTTATTTATTTATATATGCACCTTATTGCTTTTTTATCCTGCACTACCATGTGCTAATGAAATGAAATTTTGTTCTTATCTGTACTGTAAAGTTCAAATTTGAATGACAATAAAAAGGAAGTCTAAGTCTAATATCATTTCTCAATTAAGAATTAAAAATTTCAACTTCAAAATTTTTCAACCGTTTTAAAAATTCCAACACCAACCATTTCAACTCATTCAGAACATTCAAGTTTTTTCGCATTTTGAAAAAAATTCCCGCTTTTCCCGGAATTCCCAAATTTGTATGAAATTCCCATTGACACATTTTTCAAAATTCCACAACTCCTAAATTTTTCCATCTAATTTAAACCGTTCCAACTTAAAAATATTCAGCCTGTTCAGGAATTGTGTGCTCTCCTTCAACAATTCTAAAAAATTCCCGGATTTCCTATAATTCCCAGATTTTAGGGACATTTTCCCCATTCAAAATGAATTGGCCGTTTTTCAAACTCCCACCATTTCCACAATTTTTTCAACCGATTCAAACCATTCCACCTCCAACATATTCCACTCATCCTGCACATTCAAACTATAATTTTTCCAAGTTCAAAAAAATTCCAGGAATTCCCAGTTTTCCAAACCCTATTTTCTCCCTTTTTTCTGTCGACTACTCCTTCCACATTTTTCAACCCACTTTAACCGTTCCACCGTCATAACATTCCTCTTAATCAAGACAAAAAAACAAAGTTGTGTTTTGAACTGGAAAAATTTCCGGTTTCCCAAAATTCCAGGAATTCCGTAATACCATTTCTCAATTAAAAAATAAAAATTAAAACTTCAACATTTTTGGACCGTTTTAAAAAATTCCCACACCAACCATTTCAACTCATTCAGAACATTCAAGCTTTTTACCATTTTCCAAAAAATTGCCACTTTTTTCGGAATTCCCAAATTTCTATTAAATTCCCATCGAAATGAATGGGACATTTTTCAAAATCCCACAACTCATAAATTTTTCATCTAATTTAAACCCTGTGCTCTCCTTCACCAATTCTAAAAAAAAATCCCGGATTTCCTAGAATTCCCAGATTTTAGGGACATTTTCCCCCATTCAAAATTAAT
This sequence comes from Nerophis lumbriciformis, assembly GCF_033978685.3. Lineage (NCBI taxonomy): Eukaryota > Metazoa > Chordata > Actinopteri > Syngnathiformes > Syngnathidae > Nerophis > Nerophis lumbriciformis. Next base: position 30,387,862 of record NC_084576.2, read on the forward strand.
TGGCCATTTTTCAAACTTCCACATTTTTCAACCGATTCAAACCATTCCAACATCAACACATTCCACTCATCCTGGACATTCAAACTATAATTTTTCCAATTTCCAAAAAATTCAAGAAATTCTCAGAATTCCCAGTTTTCCAAACCCTTTTTTCTGGTGACTACTTCCACATTTTTCAACCCACTTCAACCGTTCCACCGTCAAAACATTCCTCTTAATCAAGACAAAAAAACTAAGTTGTGTTTTGAACTGGAAAAACTTCAGTTTTTCCCAAAATTCCAGGAATTCCGTAATACCATTTCTCAATTAAAAATGAAAACTTCAACATTTTGGACCGTTTTAAAAATTCCCACACCAACCATTTCAACTCATTCAGAACATTCAAGATTTTTACCATTTTCCAAAAAATTCCCGCTTTTTTTGGAATTCCCAAATTTCTATGAAATTCCCATTGAAATGAATGGGACATTTTTCAAAATCCCACAACTCCTAAATTTTTCATCTAATTTAAACCCTGTGCTCTCCTTCATCAATTCTAAAAAAAATTCCCGGATTTCCTAGAATTCCCAGATTTTAGGGACATTTTCCCCCATTAAAAATTAATTGGCCATTTTTCAAACTTCCACATTCTTCAACCGATTCAAACCATTCCAACATCAACACATTCCACTCATCCTGGACATTCAAACTATCATTTTTAAAATTTCCCCAAAAATCCAGGAATTATCAGAATTCCCAGTTTTCCAAACCCTTTTTTCTGGCGACTACTTCCACATTTTTCAACCCACTTCAACAGTTCCACAGTCAAAACATTCCTCTTAATTAGGACAAAAAAATGTAGTTGTTTTTCGAACTGGAAAAATTCCCAGTTTTCTCAAAATGTTAGGAATTCAGTAATACCATTTCTCAATAAAAAAATTTAAATTAAAACTTCAACATTTTTCGTCCGTTTTGAAAAAAGTTTCTGTGTCTTTCTCGCAATCTTTGGGTCTAAATTGGATGTCAAAGTTGACCAACTTCTCGGTTTATGGCCACAACTTTCTACTATCTTTTATTTAGAATTAACTTTCCCCAACTCAGGCAATGCAGCAGCTCAATATGTCAATATAGCAACACAAGCTCGTCAGCTCTCCGGGATTACGTCGCCACTAAAAGTAGTTCCTCGACATTAGCGCTTATAATGACAGAATCACTAATACTTGGTTAATATTCAGGTCATGAGATGTAAATAGAGTATTGTTGGTGTTTTTTTGGAGGGCTTTATGGGCGTAATAATGTACTCTCATTATCTGCATTGTTAGCCACCTCGCGTATTTTACGAGTTAAAATGCATTAAAAGAAAAACTTTTGTTCTTGTCCTACATAAGGATTGTGAATGACTGGCAACATTCCAAAAACAAGAGTAAACCATTAAGCTTCCGACTGCTTCTTTTTGTGTCAGGGAGCAAAGGAAGCGTTGGAGTTGGGCATCAGTGGCCCCGAGGGCATTGAGATCAGCAGGCCTGAAGAGGTGAGACCACCTCCTTTCATCCCCGTATTGGGCTGTTAATAGTGCCAGCTAACGAATTACTGTTCTCCAAACAAGTCAGAGCTTTTCTTCCTGTCACTCACACACACACACACCAGTGACGACTCACTCTGTAAAGAGGTGATTTGAAGGTTTTTCTCGTTAGCAAACAAATGTTTTTCCTTCCTAACTAGACAAAGCTTTAAGACCCCCCCCCCCCCCCGAGTGGGACATCATTGGCATGTGTGTGTGAGTGACAGGAGGAAAAGCTCTGACTCATTTGTTTGTTTTCTTGAGAACGGAGATAGGGAAAAAATAGGAAGTGAAGCTATGTCTAATTTATTTGCCAACTAACAAAGTTTGGGATACCTTTTTCAGAGAGGTTCATCACGGGTGTGTGTCAGGAAGAAAAGCTCTGATTCATTTGTTAGCCAACTAGGCAAAGCTTTAATAGACTTTTTGTTTCCAGTGTGTGTGTGTGTGTGAGTCAGGAAGAAAAGCTCTGACTCGTTTGCTAGCCAACTAGGCAAAGTTTTAGGAGACTTTTTGTTTCCAGGGTGGATCATCACTAGTGTGTGTGTGTGAGTGACAGGAAGAAAAGCTATGACTCGTTTGCTAGCCAAATAGGCAAAGCTTTAATATACTTTTTTTCCCCAGGGTGTATCATCACTAGTGTGTGTGTGAGTGACAGGAAGAAAAGCTCTGACTCGTTTGCTAGCCAACTAGGCAAAGCTTTAGGAGACTTTTTGTTTCCAGGGTGGATCATCACTAATGTGTGTGTGTGAGTGACAGGAAGAAAAGCTATGAGTCGTTTGCTAGCCAAATAGGCAAAGCTTTAATATACTTTTTTTCCCCAGGGTGGATCATCACTAGTGTGTGTGTGTGAGTGACAGGAAGAAAAGCTCTGACTCGTTTGCTAGCCGACTAGGCAGAGCTTTAAGAGCCTTTTTGTTTCCAGGGTGGATCATCACTAGTGTGTGTGTGTGTGTGTGTGTGTGTGTGTGTGTGTGTGTGTGTGTGTGTGTGTGTGTGTGACAGGAAGAAAAGCTCTGAGATATTTCCCCCCCGGGGTGGATCATCACTAATGTGTGTGTGTGAGTGACAGGAAGAAAAGCTCTGACTCGTTTGCTAGCCAACTAGGCAAAGCTTTAGGAGACTTTTTGTTTCCAGGGTGGATCATCACTAATGTGTGTGTGTGAGTGACAGGAAGAAAAGCTATGAGTCGTTTGCTAGCCAAATAGGCAAAGCTTTAATATACTTTTTTTCCCCAGGGTGGATCATCACTAGTGTGTGTGTGTGCGTGTGTGTGCGTGTGTGTGCGTGTGTGTGCGTGTGTGTGTGTGTGAGTGAGTGAGTGACAGGAAGAAAAGCTCTGAGATATCCCCCCCCCCCCCCCGGGGTGGATCATCACTAATGTGTGTGACAGGAAGAAAAGCTCTGACTCGTTTGCTAGCCAACTAGGCAAAGCTTTAGGAGACTTTTTGTTTCCAGGGTGGATCATCACTAATGTGTGTGTGTGAGTGACAGGAAGAAAAGCTCTGACTCGTTTGCTAGCCGACTAGGCAGAGCTTTAAGAGACTTTTTGTTTCCAGGGTAGATCATCACTAGTGTGTGTGTGTGTGTGTGTGTGTGTGTGTGTGTGTGTGTGTGTGTGTGTGTGTGTGTGTGTGTGTGTGTGTGAGTGAGTGACAGGAAGAAAAGCTCTGAGATATCTTTCCCCCCGGGGTGAATCATCACTAATGTGTGTGTGTGAGTGACAGGAAGAAAAGCTCTGACTCGTTTGCTAGCCAACTAGGCAAAGCTTTAAGAGACTCCTTCAGAGTGGGTCGTCTCTGGTGAGCGTAAGTGACAGGAAGAAAAGCTCTGATTCGTTTTTTTTTTTTGCTGTCACTCGCCACTGATGACCCACACGGAGAGAAAAAGAGTGTCCTAAGGTATTGTCGAGTGACTTTTCATCCTGTCACTTACACAAACCAGAAATGACCCACTCTGAAAAACGTGTCTTAAAGCTTTGTTGGCGAAGAAATGAGTCAGAGCTTTTCATCCTGTGTCACTCACCAGTGATGACCCACCCAGAAAAAAAAGTGTCTTGTAGTTTTGTCGAGTTAGGGAGAAAAGCTCCGTCTAATTTATTAAGTTAACTAGACAAAGCTTTGAGACACTTTAATTTCATAGTGTGTCATCACTGGTGTGTGTGAGTGACAGGAAGATAAGCGCACTTTCTTGATTTCATTGCTGCCAGATAAGTTTCGATCTGTATCATGAAAGATGAACAGATGAGTAGAAAAGCTCACACATTCGGGAGTTGTAGATACCATCACTGTGGCAATAAGCCGGCACTCACGACTAATTGTAGAGCATGACCTCATCCCTGCCTTCACAGCTGGAGGCGGAGGCGACCCACCGGGCCATCACCATCGCCAACAGGGTGAGCACGCCAAGATGGCGGCAAGACCATTCCATCATTGCAAAGGTGTTGATGTTGCTGCTTTCCCCCGCCAGGCTCGCTGCCCCATCTACCTGGTCAACGTGTCCAGCATGGCGGCAGGAGACGTGGTGGCCACCGCCAAGATGCAGGGTGACCTCATTAGCACACCCGCTTATGTCGCTCCCGCTTATGTCGACAGTCACAATTGCGTTAAACAATCTCATGCTACTAAAAAGTGCTGCTTTTTGGCATACAACTAAAAATGATCACCCAGTCTCCTTCAACAAAGTCAAAAGCAGATAACTTTTTGTTTATGTTGACAACCACTTATGTCGACAAAATGTGACAGCCAAAAATGATCAGTCATTCTCCTCCTGCCTCGGAACAAACTCACAGGAAGATGTGCAAAAGATTAGTTTTGTTTACGCCAACAACCGCTTATGCCGACAACCGCTTATGCCGACAACCGCTTATGTCGACAACCACTTATGTCAACAAAATGCGACAGCCAAAAAAATGATCACTCATTCTCCTTATGCCTCTGAACAAACTCACAGGAAAATGTGCATATGGTTAGTTCCGTTTACGCCGGCAACTGCTTATGTCGACAACCGCTTAGGTTGACAAAATGTGACCCCCAAAAATGATTCTCCTTATGCCTCTGAACAAACTCACAGGAAAATGTGCATATGGTTAGTTTCGTTTACACCGACAACCCCTTATGTCGACAAAATGTGACAGCCAAAAATGATCACTGATTCTCCTTATGCCTCTGAACAAACTCACAGGGAAATGTGCATATGGCTAGTTCCGTTTACGCCGTCAACCGCTTATGCCGACAACCGCTTATGTCGACAAAATGTGACAGACAAAAATGATCACTCATTCTCCTTCTGCCTTGGAACAAACTCACAGGAAGATGTGCAAATGGTTAGTTTTGTTTACGCCAGCAACCGCTTATGCTGACAACCGCTTATGTCGACAACCACTTATGTCAACAAAATGCGACAGCCAAAAAATGATCACTCATTCTCCTTATGCCTCTGAACAAACTCACAGGAAAATTTGCATATGGTTAGTTTCGTTTACGCCGACAACCCCTTATGTCGACAACCGCTTATGTCGACAAAAATGTGACCCCCAAAAATGATTACTCATTCTCCTTATGCCTCTGAACAAACTCACAGAAAAATGTGCATATGGCTAGCCCCGTTTATGCCGACAACCGCTTATGTCGACAACCACTTATGTCGACAGAATGCGACAGCCAAAAAAGATCACTCACTCTCCTTATGCCTCTGAACTAACTCACAGGAAAATGTGCATATGGTTAGTTCCGTTTACGCCGGCAACCGCTTATGTCTACAACTGCTAATGTCGAAAAAATGTGACAGACAAAAATGATCACTCATTCTTCTTATGCCTCTGAACAAACTCACAGGAAAATGTGCATACGGTTAGTTCCGTTTACGCCGGTAAGCCCTTATGTCGACAACCGCTTATGTCGACAAAATGCGACAGCCAAAAATTATCACTCATTCTCCTTCTGCCTCGGAACAAACTCACAGAAAGATGTTTAAATGGTTAGTTTTGTTTACGTCAGCAACCGCTTTTGTCGACAACCGTTTATGTCGACGTCAAATGTTATTACTAAACATTATCACCCATTCCCCTTCAGTCTCTGAACAAAGTCACAAGTAATGTGAAATTGGCTAGTTTTGTTTATGTCGACAAATGCTTATGTCGACAAAAATGTGACAGCCAAAAATGATCACTCATTCTCCTTATGCCTCTGAACAAACTCACAGGAAAAATGTGCATATGGTTAGTTCAGTTTACGCCGTCAACCGCTTATGTCGACAACCACTTATGTCGACAAAAATGTGACCCCCAAAAATGATCACTCATTCTCCTTATGCCTCTGAACAAACTCACAGGGAAATGTGCATATGGCTAGTTCCGTTTACGCCGTCAACCGCTTATGCCGACAACCGCTTATGTCGACAAAATGTGACAGCCAAAAATCATCACTCATTCTCCTTCTGCCTCGGAACAAACTCACAGAAAGATGTGTAAATGGTTAGTTTTGTTTACGTCAGCAACCGCTTTTGTCGACAACCACTTATGTCGACAAAAATATGACAGCCAAAAATGATCACTCATTCTCCTTATGCCTCTGAACAAACTCACAGGAAAATTTGCATATGGTTAGTTTCGTTTACGCCGACAACCACTTATGTTGACAACCACTTATGTCGACAAAAATGTGACCCCCAAAAATGATCACTCATTCTCCTTATGCCTCTGAACAAACTCACAGGAAAAATGTGCATATGGCTAGTCCCGTTTACGCCGACAACCCCTTATGTCGACAACCGCTTATGTCGACAAAATGTGACAGCCAAAAATGATCACTCATTCTCCTTATGCCTCTGAACAAACTCACAGGAAAATGTGCATATGGTTAGTCCCGTTTACGCCGACAACCCCTTATGTCGACAAAATGTGACAGCCAAAAATGATCACTCATTCTCCTTATGCCTCTGAACAAACTCACAGGAAAATTTGCATATGGTTAGTTTCGTTTACGCCGACAACCACTTATGTTGACAACCACTTATGTCGACAAAAATGTGACCCCCAAAAATGATCACTCATTCTCCTTATGCCTCTGAACAAACTCACAGGAAAAATGTGCATATGGCTAGTCCCGTTTACGCCGACAACCCCTTATGTCGACAACCGCTTATGTCGACAAAATGTGACAGCCAAAAATGATCACTCATTCTCCTTATGCCTCTGAACAAACTCACAGGGAAATGTGCATATGGCTAGTTCCGTTTACGCCGTCAACCGCTTATGCCGACAACCGCTTATGTCGACAAAATGTGACAGCCAAAAATTATCACTCATTCTCCTTCTGCCTCGGAACAAACTCACAGAAAGATGTGTAAATGGTTAGTTTTGTTTACGTCAGCAACCGCTTTTGTCGACAACCACTTATGTCGACAACCACTTATGTCGACAAAATGCGACAGCCAAAAAAAGATCACTCATTCTCCTTATGCCTCTGAACAAACTCACAGGAAAATGTGCATATGGTTAGTTCCGTTTACGCCGACACCCGCTTATGTCGACAAAAATGTGACAGCCAAAAATGATCACTCATTCTCTTCCTGCCTCGGAACAAACTCACAGGAAGATGTGCAAATGGTTAGTTTTGTTTACACCAGCAACCGCTTATGCCGACAACCGCTTATGCTGACAACCGCTTATGTCGACAACCACTTATGTCAACAAAATGTGACAGCCAAAAAATGATCACTCATTCTCCTTATGCCTCTGAACAAACTCACAGGAAAATGTGCATATGGTTAGTTCCGTTTACGCCGGCAACTTCTTATGTCGACAACCGCATATGTCGACAAAATGTGACAGACAAAAATGACTCTCCTTATGCCTCTGAACAAACTCACAGGAAAAATGTGCATATGGTTAGTTCAGTTTACGCCGTCAACCGCTTATGTCGACAAAATGTGACAACCAAAAATGATCACTCATTCTCCTCCTGCCTCGGAACAAACTCACAGGAAGATGTGCAAATGGTTAGTTTAGTTTGTGCCAGCAACCGCTTATGTCGACAACCGCTTATGTCGACAACCAGTTATGTCGACAAAATACAACAGCCAAAAAATGATCACTCATTCTCCTTATGCCTCTGAACAAACTCACAGGAAAATGTGCATATGGTTAGTTCCGTTTACGCCGGCAACTGCTTATGTCGACAACCGCTTAGGTCGACAAAATGTGACCCCCAAAAATGATTCTCCTTATGCCTCTGAACAAACTCACAGGAAAATGTGCATATGGTTAGTTTCGTTTACGCCGACAACCCCTTATGTCGACAACCGCTTATGTCGACAAAATGTGACAGCCAAAAATTATCACTCATTCTCCTTATGCCTCTGAACAAACTCACAGGGAAATGTGCATATGGCTAGTTCCGTTTACGCCGTCAACCGCTTATGCCGACAACCGCTTATGTTGACAAAATGTGACAGCCAAAAATTATCACTCATTCTCCTTCTGCCTCGGAACAAACTCACAGAAAGATGTGTAAATGGTTAGTTTTGTTTACGTCAGCAACCGCTTTTGTCGACAACCACTTATGTCGACAAAAATATGACAGCCAAAAATGATCACTCATTCTCCTTATGCCTCTGAACAAACTCACAGGAAAATTCGCATATGGTTAGTTTCGTTTACGCCGACAACCACTTATGTCGACAACCACTTATGTCGACAAAACTGTGACCCCCAAAAATGATCACTCATTCTCCTTATGCCTCTGAACAAACTCACAGGAAAATGTGCATATGGCTAGTCCCGTTTACGCCGACAACCGCTTATGTCGACAACCACTTATGTCGACAAAATGCGACAGCCAAAAAAAGATCACTCATTCTCCTTATGCCTCTGAACAAACTCACAGGAAAATGTGCATATGGTTAGCTTGTTTACGCCGGCAACCGCTTATGTCTACAACCGCTAATGTCGAAAAAATGTGACAGACAAAAATGATCACTCATTCTTCTTATGCCTCTGAACAAACTCACAGGAAAATGTGCATACGGTTAGTTCCGTTTACGCCGTCAACCGCTTATGCCGACAACCGCTTATGTCGACAAAATGTGACAGCCAAAAATTATCACTCATTCTCCTTCTGCCTCGGAACAAACTCACAGAAAGATGTGTCAATGGTTAGTTTCGTTTACGCCGTCAACCGCTTATGCCGACAACCGCTTATGTCGACAAAATGTAACAGCCAAAAATCATCACTCATTCTCCTTCTGCCTCGGAACAAACTCACAGAAAGATGTGTAAATGGTTAGTTTTGTTTACGTCAGCAACCGCTTTTGTCGACAACCACTTATGTCGACAAAAATGTGACAGCCAAAAATGATCACTCATTCTCCTTATGCCTCTGAACAAACTCAAAGGAAAATGTGCATAGGGCTAGTCCCGTTTACACCGACAACCGCTTATGTCGACAACCACTTATGTCGACAAAATGCGACAGCCAAAAAAGATCACTCACTCTCCTTATGCCTCTGAACTAACTCACAGGAAAATGTGCATATGGTTAGTTCGGTTTACGCCGGCAACCGCTTATGTCTACAACCGCTAATGTCGAAAAAATGTGACAGACAAAAATGATCACTCATTCTTCTTATGCCTCTGAACAAACTCACAGGAAAATGTGCATATGGTTAGTTCCGTTTACGCCGTCAACCCCTTATGTCGACAACCGCTTATGTCGACAAAATGTGACAGCCAAAAATTATCACTCATTCTCCTTCTGCCTCGGAACAAACTCACAGAAAGATGTTTAAATGGTTAGTTTTGTTTACGTCAGCAACCGCTTTTGTCGACAACCGTTTATGTCGACGTCAAATGTTATTACTAAAAATTATCACCCATTCCCCTTCAGTCTCTGAACAAAGTCACAAGTAATGTGCAATTGGCTAGTTTTGTTTATGTCGACAAACGCTTATGTTGACAAAATGTGACAGCCAAAAATGATCTTTCATTCTCCTTATTTCTCTGAACAAACTCACAGAAAAATGTGCATATAGTTAGTTCCGTTTACGCCGACATCCACTTATGTCGACAACCACTATGTCGACAAAAAATGTGACAGCCAAAAATGATCACTCATTCTCCTTATGCCTCTGAACAAACTCACATGAAAATGTGCATATGGTTATTTCCGTTTACGCCGACAACCACTTATGTCGACAACCACTTATGTCGACAAAAATGCGACCCCCAAAAATGATCATTCATTCTCCTTATGCCTCTGAACAAACTCACAGGAAAATGTGCATATGGCTAGTCCCGTTTACGCCGACAACCGCTTATGTCGACAACCACTTATGTCGACAAAATGCGACAGCCAAAAAAGATCACTCATTCTCCTTATGCCTCTGAACAAACTCACAGGAAAATGTGCATATGGTTAGCTTGTTTACGTCGGCAACCGCTTATGTCGACTTAAAATTTGTTAGCACTAAAAGTGATCACTCATTCTCCTTCTCTGAACAAAGTCACAAGAAAATGTGCGTGTTGACAACCACTTATGTCGACAACCCCTTAAGTCGACGTAAAATGTGAGCATTGAAAGTGATCAACCATTCTCCTTCTCTGAACAAAGTCACAAGAAAATGGGCGTGTTGACAACCACTTATGTCGACAACCCCTTAAGTCACAAGAAAATGTGCGTGTTGACAACCACTTATGTCGACTACCCCTTAAGTCGACGTAAAATGTGAGCACTAAAAATGATCACCCATTCTCCTTTGAGCAAACCCACAAGAAAATGCGCAAATAGCTGGTTTTGGTTAAGTCGACAACCGCTTATGTCAACAAAATGTGCCAGCCAAAAATGATCACCCATTCTCTTTCAGTCTCTGAACAAACTCACAGGAAAATGTGCGTGTTGACAACCTCTTATGTCGACAACCGCTTATGTCGACGTAAAATGTGAGCATTAAAAGTGATCAACCATTCTCCTTCTCTGAACAAAGTCACAAGAAAATGTGCGTGTTGACAACCACTTATGTTGACAACCACTTACGTCGACAACCCCTTAAGTCACAAGAAAATGTGCGTGTTGACAACCACTTATGTCGACAACCCCTTAAGTCGACGTAAAATGTGAGCACTAAAATGATCACCCATTCTCCTTTGAGCAAAGTCACAAGAAAATGCGCAAATAGCTAGTTTTGGTTACGTCGACAACCGCTTATGTCGACGTAAAATGTGCGAATTAAAAGTGATCACCCATTATCCTTCTCTGAACAAAGTCACAAGAAAATGTGCATGTTGACAACCACTTATGTCGACAACCCCTTCAGTCGACGTAAAATGTGAGCACTACAAGTGATCACTTATTCTCCTTCTCTGAACAAACTCACAAGTAAATGTGCAAATAGTTAGTTTTGTTTACGTCGACGACCGCTTGTGTTGTCAACCTAAACGGGCCCCCGTACTGCTGACACATGTAAGACGCTTGACAAACGGCCCCCGACTGAAACGGGCTGTGGTGAGTGCAGGTCGGGTGGTCCACGGGGAGACGACCACGGCCCACGCCGTGCTGAATGGCGCCCAGTACTACCACCAGGACTGGGCCCAGGCTGCGGCACACGTCACCCTGCCTCCCCTGCGCCTCGACCCCAACACGCCCAGCTACCTCCTCAGCCTGCTGGGGAAGTACGGACCTCGCCAAGTTGATTTGAGCTTCCCGCAGATCCCCAGACGACCTTCTAACCCTGCGCTTTCCTCGCAGCGACACCCTGAACGTCCTGGGCTCCGACCACCGCCCCTTCACCACCAAACAGAAAGCGATGGGCAAGGACGACTTCACCAAGATCCCGCACGGGGTCCCGGGCATCGAGGACCGCATGAGCGTCATCTGGGAGAAAGGAGTGGTATGCGTCTCGCTGCCAGGAGAAGGTTTCGAACATGTGGACGCTAACCGAGGTGCTGGTTTACAGATCGGAGGCAAGATCGACGAGAATCGCTTTGTCGCCGTCACCAGCTCCAACGCCGCCAAGATCTACAACCTGTACCCCAGGAAGGGAAGGATCATCCCGGGGGCGGATGCTGACGTGGTGGTCTGGGACCCAGAGGGCTCCAAGTATGTCAAACATGTTATCAAGCAGCTGCTATCCCAAACTCTTCATCTCACGTCTGATCCGCAGGACCATCTCTGTGGAGAACCAAGTCCAGGGTGGAGACATGAACCTCTACGAAGGTCTTCGTTGTCACGGCGTTCCGTTGGTGACCATCAGCCGGGGTCGGCTGGTCTACGAGAGCGGCATGTTTACCTGCGCCGAGGGCTCCGGGAAGTTCTGCCCGCTGAGGACCTTCCCAGACTACCTTTACAAGAAGATGGTTCAAAGGGAAAAGGTAGGGTTCATGGGTCTAGGAAGGTTTTTTTCCTTGGACTGTAAGAGTCTGGTATTAGAGTAGTCAGTGTACAGCTCTGGAAGTAAAATAAGTAGTAGTGAAGTAAAAACATACATACATATATATATATATATATATATATATATATATATATATATATATATATATATATATATATATATATATGTATGTGTATATATATATGTATGTATATATATATATATATATATATA
>NC_084576.2:30402500-30502500 GCF_033978685.3 Nerophis lumbriciformis
CCAATACTTATGTCCAGTTGTATTCCTAAGTGTCCCAATACTTTTGTCCAGTTTTCATCCTAAGTGTCCCAATACTTTTGTCAAGTTTTAGTCCCAAGTGTCCCAATACTTTTGTCCAGTTTTCGGTGTAAGTGTCCCAATACTTTGGTCCAGGTAAGTGTCCCAATACTTTTGTTCAGTGGTAGTCCTAAGTTTCCCAATACTTTTGTCAAGTTGTAGTCCCAAGTGTCCCAATACTTTTGTCCAGTTGTCGTCCTAAGTGTCCCAATACTTTTGTCCGGTGGTAGTCATAAGTGTCCCAATACTTTTGTCTAGTGCACCTACCTTGTCTGCATTGTGTAGGCACGCTGGTTTTTAAGCAGCCATCTTAAAAAAACAGCAGCGCAGCAGCATCAGCGCAGCAGTTCTTTGAAGGGTAATAAAATCAAAACCGGAGCAGTTAGAAAAACGCTGTTCTGTACTTTTATACACAAGGGTTTAATCTCTCTCCTGTGTTAGTTTGAAGCCGAAACGACAAACGCGCTCAGAGGAGATAGTTTTTGAAGGAAGGTGACCGGTTTTTACAAAAAATTTGTTTTGAAGGGGGAATAGCAAACTTCCTGTTGATTTTTGCTGGGGGTTGTCAATCTATAAAATGTAGGTCTAAGTGAGACCTACATAGAGGTTTTTGTTTCATGTCTCTCCGACCTTCCCAGTGGGAGTTACAGGCAGTTTTGTCATTTTTTTCTTCCGAGGAGCAGTTTTTTCAGCGTTTTATTCAAAAATTGCGCTAGAGCGCAATTTTGAGATTTGGGGTTAGGTTTTTTTATTAGATTTTTGCCAGTCCTGATGTGTGCGTTCAGTTCGGTGAGTTTTGAAGCATGTTAAGGGGGTCAAATTACAGCTCAAAGAGGCAAAAGTGACTGTTTTTAGTACTTTTTTGTCTTGAAGGGGGAATTGCCAACTTCCTGTTGATTTCTGCCCAAGGATGTACAATTATGAAATCTAGGTCTAAGTCAGACCTACATAGAGAATTTTGTTTCATGTCTTTCCGACCTTCCTAGTGGGAGTTACAGGCAGTCTAGTTTTTTTTTCTTCTAGGGGGCGCTAGAGCGCAATTTTGAGTTTTGGGGTTCGTTTTTTTCATTAAAAGACCATTTTCGCAGGTCCTGATGTGTGGGTCAAATATGGTGAGTTTTGAAGCATGTTAAGTGGGTCAAATTAGTGCTCAAAGAGGCGGCCGGTATAATAATAATAAAACCTTACAAATTCAATAGGTCCTTATGTCCCATTGTATAAGGACTCCCTTTGGGAGTCCTTATACAATGGGACATGCGGGCCCTAATAAAAGTAAAACATTTCAATGAACAGACCTGAAATTGGAGGTTCAAGCCTTGAAAGTAAAAAAAACTTTTATGACTGAGACCACTTCGGGTCCCCAGGACCTTTTAATGTTCACCAAACGAGAGGGGAGCCCTATGGGTAAAAAAAAAATCTGCTTTGTGTTGGTTTTATAATGTAAAAATATCATAACATCTTTTTTAATGCGTCTTGCGCTGCATGAGTGCTGCTGCGGTTCAGCGAGGGTCAAACATGACTTCCTGTGACATTCCAGAAATGGACCGTGTTGCACAGCAGTTTTCCAAACTAATGTCGTTTTTTTTGTGTGCGCGTCCACCTACCCAGTGCCAGGCGGCGAAGCGGGTGGAGAGGGAACCGTACCAGGGCGACGTGGTGGCGGTGGCAAACGCCGGGAAGAGGGACGTGGGCGCCTCGGACCTGGACACCCCCACGCGCCCCAGCACCCGCCACGGCGGCGTGAGGGACCTCCAGGAGTCCAGCTTCAGCCTGTCCGGTAAAGATCAAAAGGCTTGGTTAATGGCGCGGGAACATCATCTCCACTTTTCACAGGTGCTCAGATCGATGACAAGATCCCCAAGAGATCCTCAGCCAGGATCCTCGCGCCTCCTGGTGGACGCTCCAGCGGCCTCTGGTAAAGATACCCCCTCACCCCCTGAGGACATCCGAGCAAAACAAGCTTTCATTAAAACACTCATGCATTTATTTAAAACATTTTTTTTTTTAAACCCAGCCCAGTTTCTTCCGGCTCTGAAGCATAAAATCTTTAGTCATATCAAAGTTTGGATGAAGGACTTTCAGTCCCATTCCAAATAGTAGCAAACGTCCATTCTTGCTCTGATGCACGCTGCACTCTTACATGCCTTTTGTACTTCATTTTAGCTGCACTTGCTAGAACTGTGACAAGTTGTCATGTGACTCGGCAGTCCAAGGACAACACGGTGCAATGTTTATTGTGTGAATGCTCCAAAACATTCACACACCTAAATTCATCTATTTATTATTATTATCTTCTTCTCAAGATTTTGGCGCTCTCTACCTTCCACATTTTTCACCCGACTCAAAGCGTTCCCATTTCAAACTGTTCAGCCTATTCGGGAATCGCGGGCTTTCCCTTGACAAATTGCAAAAATTCCCATATTTGCCATAATTCCAGATTTTCCGGAACATTTTTCCCATTCAAAATTAATTGGCCATTTTTCAAACTTCCGCCATTTCCACGTTTCCACCGATTCAAACCATTCCACCTTCAAAACATTCCACCATCCTGGAAATTCCAACTACCCTTTTTCCAAGTTCAAAAAAATTCCAGGATTTTCAAGAATTCCCGGTTTTCCAAAGCCCTATTTCCACCCTTTTTTCTGGCGACTACTCCTCCCACATTTTTCAACCCACTTCAACCGTTCCACCGTCAAAACATTCCTCTTAATCAGGACAAAAAACAAAGTTGTTTTTTGAACTGAAAAAAATCCCAGTTTTCCCGTTATTCCAGGAATTCCGTAATATCATTTCTCAATTCAACATGTTACTACTTCAACATTTCTCGACCGATTTGGAAAAACTCCAACTGTTCAGCCTATTTGGGAATCGCAAACTTTCCTTTGACAAATTCCAAAAATTCCCAGAATTCCAGGTTTTCCTGGACATTTTTCCCATTTAAAATGAATTGGCCATTTTTCAAACTTACACCATTTCCAAATTTTTCAACCGATTCAAACCATTCCATCTTCAACATATTCCACCATCCTGGAAATTCCAACTACCCTTTATCCAAGTTAAAAAAAATTCCAGGATTTTCAAGAATTCCCGGTTTTCCAAAGCCCTATTTCCACCCTTTTTTCTGGCGACTACTCCTCCCACATTTTTCAACCCACTTCAACCGTTCCACCGTCAAAACATTCCTCTTAATCAGGACAAAAAAACTAAGCTGTTTTTTGAACTGGAAAAATTCCCGGTTTTCCAGGAATTCCAGGAATTCCGTAATACTATTTCTCAATTCAACATGCTAATATTTCAATATTTCTCGACCGATTTGAAAAATTCCAACTTCAAACTGTTCAGCCTATTCGGGAATCGCAAACTTTTCCCTTGAAAAATTCTAAAAATTCTCAGATTTCCCAGAATTCCATGTTTTCCGGGACATTTTTCCCATTCAAAATTAATTGGCCATTTTTCAAACTTCCGCCATTTCCACGTTTCCACCGATTCAAACCATTCCACCTTCAAAACATTCCACCATCCTGGAAATTCCAACTACCTTTTTTCCAAGTTCAAAAAAATTCCAGGATTTTCAAAAATTCCCAGTTTTCCAAAGCCCTATTTCCACCCTTTTTTCTGGCGACTACTCCTCCCACATTTTTCAACCCACTTCAACCGTTCCACCGTCAAAACATTCCTCTTAATCAGGACAAAAAAAACTAAGCTGTTTTTTGAACTGGAAAAATTCCCGGTTTTCCAGAAATTCCAGGAATTCCGTAATACTATTTCTCAATTCAACATGCTAATATTTCAATATTTCTCGACCGATTTGAAAAATTCCAACTTCAAACTGTTCAGCCTATTCGGGAATCGCAAACTTTTCCCTTGACAAATTCCAAAAATTCTCAGATTTCCCAGAATTCCATGTTTTCCGGGACATTTTTCCCATTCGAAATGAATTGGCCATTTTTCAAACTTCCGCCATTTCCACGTTTCCACCGATTCGAACCATTCCACCTTCAAAACATTCCACCATCCTGGAAATTCCAACTACCCTTTTTCCAAGTTCAAAAAAATTCCAGGATTTTCAAGAATTCCCGATTTTCCAAAGCCCTATTTCCACCCTTTTTTCTGGGGACTACTCCTCCCACATTTTTCAACCCACTTCAACCGTTCCACCGTCAAAACATTCCTCTTAATCAGGACAAAAAAAACTAAGCTGTTTTTTGAACTGGAAAAATTCCCGGTTTTCCAGAAATTCCAGGAATTCCGTAATACTATTTCTCAATTCAACATGCTAATATTTCAATATTTCTCAAGCGATTTGAAAAATTTCAACTTCAAACTGTTCAGCCTATTCGGGAATTGCAAACTTTTCCCTTGACAAATTCCAAAAATTCTCAGATTTCCCAGAATTCCATGTTTTCCGGGACATTTTTCCCATTCAAAATTAATTGGCCATTTTTCAAACTTCTGCCATTTCCACGTTTCCACCGCTTCAAACCATTCCACCTTCAAAACATTCCACCATCCTGGAAAATCCAACTACCCTATTTCCAAGTTAAAAAAAATTCCAGGATTTTCAAGAATTCCCGGTTTTCCAAAGCCCTATTTCCACCCTTTTTTCTGGCGACTACTCCTCCCACATTTTTCAACCCACTTCAACCGTTCCACCGTCAAAACATTCCTCTTAATCAGGACAAAAAAACTAAGTTGTTTTTTGAACTGGAAAAATTCCCAGTTTTCCAGAAATTCCGTAATACTATTTCTCAATTCAACATGCTAATATTTCAATATTTCTCGACCGATTTGAAAAATTCCAACTTCAAACTGTTCAGCCTATTCGGGAATCGCAAACTTTTCCCTTGACAAATTCCAAAAATTCTCAGATTTCCCAGAATTCCATGTTTTCCGGGACATTTTTCCCATTCAAAATTAATTGGCGATTTTTCAAACTTCCGCCATTTCCACGTTTCCACCGATTCAAACCATTCCACCTTCAAAACATTCCACCATCCAGGAGATTCCAACTACCCTTTTTCCAAGTTAAAAAAAATTCCAGGATTTTCAAGAATTCCCGGTTTTCCAAAGCCCTATTTCCACCCTTTTTTCTGGCGACGACTCCTTCCACATTTTTCAACCCACTTCAACCGTTCCACCGTCAAAACATTCCTCTTAATCAGGACAAAAAACAAAGTTGTTTTTTGAACTGAAAAAAATCCCAGTTTTCCCGTTATTCCAGGAATTCCGTAATATCATTTCTCAATTCAACATGTTACTACTTCAACATTTCTCGACCGATTTGGAAAAACTCCAACTGTTCAGCCTATTTGGGAATCGCAAACTTTCCTTTGACAAATTCCAAAAATTCCCAGAATTCCAGGTTTTCCTGGACATTTTCCCCATTCAAAATGAATTGGCCATTTTTCAAACTTACACCATTTCCAAATTTTTCAACCGATTCAAACCATTCCATCTTCAACATATTCCACCATCCTGGAAATTCCAACTACCCTTTTTCCAAGTTCAAAAAAATTCCAGGATTTTCAAGAATTCCCGGTTTTCCAAAGCCCCATTTCCAACCTTTTTTCTGGCGACTACTCCTCCCACATTTTTCAACCCACTTCAACCGTTCCACCGTCAAAACATTCCTCTTAATCAGGACAAAAAAAACTAAGCTGTTTTTTGAACTGGAAAAATTCCCGGTTTTCCAGAAATTCCAGGAATTCCGTAATACTATTTCTCAATTCAACATGCTAATATTTCAATATTTCTCGAGCGATTTGAAAAATTCCAACTTCAAACTGTTCAGCCTATTTGGGAATCGCAAACTTTTCCCTTGACAAATTCCAAAAATTCTCAGATTTCCCAGAATTCCATGTTTTCCGGGACATTTTTCCCATTCAAAATGAATTGGCCATTTTTCAAACTTCTGCCATTTCCACGTTTCCACCGATTCAAACCATTCCACCTTCAAAACATTCCACCATCCTGGAAATTCCAACTACCGGTACCCTTTTTCCAAGTTCAAAAAAATTCCAGGATTTTCAAGAATTCCCGGTTTTCCAAAGCCCTATTTCCACCCTTTTTTCTGGCGACTACCCCTCCCACATTTTTCAACCGTTCCACCGTCAAAACATTCCTCTTAATCAGGACAAAAAAACTAAGCTGTTTTTTGAACTGGAAAAATTCCCGGTTTTCCAGAAATTCCAGGAATTCCGTAATACTATTTCTCAATTCAACATGCTAATATTTCAATATTTCTCGACCGATTTGAAAAATTCCAACTTCAAACTGTTCAGCCTATTCGGGAATTGCAAACTTTTCCCTTGACAAATTCCAAAAATTCTCAGATTTCCCAGAATTCCATGTTTTCTGGGACATTTTTCCCATTCAAAATGAATTGGCCTTTTTTCAAACTTACACCATTTCCAAATTTTTCAACCGATTCAAACCATTCCATCTTCAACATATTCCACCATCCTGGAAATTCCAACTACCCTTTTTCCAAGTTCAAAAAAATTCCAGGATTTTCAAGAATTCCTGGTTTTCCAAAGCCCTATTTCCACCCTTTTTTCTGGGGACTACTCCTCCCACATTTTTCAACCCACTTCAACCGTTCCACCGTCAAAACATTCCTCTTAATCAGGACAAAAAAACTAAGCTGTTTTTTGAACTGGAAAAATTCCCGGTTTTCCAGGAATTCCGTAATACTATTTCTCAATTCAACATGCTAATATTTCAATATTTCTCGACCGATTTGAAAAATTCCAACTTCAAACTGTTCAGCCTATTCGGGAATCGCAAACTTTTCCCTTGACAAATTCCAAAAATTCTCAGATTTCCCAGAATTCCATGTTTTCCGGGACATTTTTCCCATTCGAAATGAATTGGCCATTTTTCAAACTTCCGCCATTTCCACGTTTCCACCGATTCAAACCATTCCACCTTCAAAACATTCCACCATCCTGGAAATTCCAACTACCCTTTTTCCAAGTTCAAAAAAATTCCAGGATTTTCAAGAATTCCCGATTTTCCAAAGCCCTATTTCCACCCTTTTTTCTGGGGACTACTCCTCCCACATTTTTCAACCCACTTCAACCGTTCCACCGTCAAAACATTCCTCTTAATCAGGACAAAAAAAACTAAGCTGTTTTTTGAACTGGAAAAATTCCCGGTTTTCCAGAAATTCCGTAATACTATTTCTCAATTCAACATGCTAATATTTCAATATTTCTCGACCGATTTGAAAAATTCCAACTTCAAACTGTTCAGCCTATTCGGGAATCGCAAACTTTTCCCTTGACAAATTCCAAAAATTCTCAGATTTCCCAGAATTCCATGTTTTCCGGGACATTTTTCCCATTCAAAATGAATTGGCCATTTTTCAAACTTCCGCCATTTCCACGTTTCCACCGATTCAAACCATTCCACCTTCAAAACATTCCACCATCCTGGAAATTCCAACTACCCTTTTTCCAAGTTCAAAAAAATTCCAGGATTTTCAAGAATTCCCGATTTTCCAAAGCCCTATTTCCACCCTTTTTTCTGGGGACTACTCCTCCCACATTTTTCAACCCACTTCAACCGTTCCACCGTCAAAACATTCCTCTTAATCAGGACAAAAAAAACTAAGCTGTTTTTTGAACTGGAAAAATTCCCGGTTTTCCAGAAATTCCAGGAATTCCGTAATACTATTTCTCAATTCAACATGCTAATATTTCAATATTTCTCAAGCGATTTGAAAAATTCCAACTTCAAACTGTTCAGCCTATTCGGGAATCGCAAACGTTTCCCTTGACAAATTCCAAAAATTCTCAGATTTCCCAGAATTCCATGTTTTCCGGGACATTTTTCCCATTCAAAATGAATTGGCCATTTTTCAAACTTCCGCCATTTCCACGTTTCCACCGATTCAAACCATTCCACCTTCAAAACATTCCACCATCCTGGAAATTCCAACTACCCTTTTTCCAAGTTCAAAAAAATTCCAGGATTTTCAAAAATTCCCGGTTTTCCAAAGCCCTATTTCCACCCTTTTTTCTGGCAACTACTCCTCCCACATTTTTCAACCCACTTCAACCGTTCCATCGTCAAAACATTCCTCTTCATCAGGACAAAAAAACTAAGCTGTTTTTTGAACTGGAAAAATTCCCGGTTTTCCAGAAATTCCAGGAATTCCGTAATACTATTTCTCAATTCAACATGCTAATATTTCAATATTTCTCGACCGATTTGAAAAATTCCAACTTTAAACTGTTCAGCCTATTCGGGAATCGCAAACTTTTCCAAAAATTCTCAGATTTCCCAGAATTCCATGTTTTCCGGGACATTTTCCCCATTCAAAATGAATTGGCCATTTTTCAAACTTCCACCATTTCCACATTTTTCAACCGATTCAAACCATTCCACCTTCAACATATACCACTCATCCTGGACATTCAAACTATCGTTTTTCTAATTTTAAAAAAATTCCAGGAATTCCCAGTTTCCCCAAACCCTATTTTCACCCTTTTTTCTGTTGACTACTTCTCCCACATTTTTCAACCCACTTTAACCGTTCCATTGTCAAACCATTGACAACACCGAAGTTGTTTTTTGAACTGGAAAAATTCCCGGTTTTCCCAAAATTCCAGGAATTCCGTAATACCATTTCTCAATTGAAAATGTTACTACTTCAACATTTCTCAACCGTTTTGCAAAACTCCAAACACCAACTCATTCAGAACATTCAAGTTTGTTTTTTTTACCATTTTCAAAAAAATTCCCTCTTTTCCCGGAATTCCCACATTTTTATGAAATTCCTATTGAAATGATTGGGACATTTTTCAAAATTCCCCTACTCCTAAATGTTTAATCTAATTCAAACCGTTTTAAGTCCAATTCTAAAATGTTTCCCGGATTTCCTGAAATACCCAGTTTTTAGGGACATTTCCTCCATTCAAAATGAATTGGCCATTTTTCAAACTTCCACAATTCCCACATTTTTCAACCTATTCAAACCATTCCAACATCAACAAATTCTACTCATTTTCCTCTTCCTGTCTGCGACGCTAAGCCTTCTGGGTAATGTAGTACGTAAACATTTACTTCCTCGTTGACATGTATTTATACATTTATTTAACAATTTAACCAGGGTACGACAATTAAGAACGTATTTTCATTTGCAACGCTGACCTAGCAAAGAGGCGTTTCCATGTTCGAGATGTTGAAGTGTGATGATAATCTCGCATTGTCCTTTATTTATTTATATATCGCGCTCAACAGTTCACACATGTTCTTAACGACAATAAGGAAGCCTTTGGTGGTGTTTCTATAGTTATGTTTATGGTTATAATTGATTACAACAGTACAGTCATTTGATAACGAGCTGTGTGTGGTATAAAATGAGTACAACAACACGGTTTGTTTTCCTGTTGTTAGAACCCTGCACTTTTTGAGGTTACAAATTGATAAGGAAGTCATAAAAAAAAAAAAAAATTACAAGTTGATTCAATTTAAGCTTCAAAACATCACATTTTTGAAAAAAATACGCCACAAATCGCCCCCTCCCCCGCCCGTCCTCTACATTAAGCCTTTTGTTATTCGACTTGTTGCACCTGCACCGAATGTGGAAAACGAGAACATGGCGCGCAAAGTGCGGACCGCAGGAATAGAAAAGCACTAATTGTCTGCACCCTTTGCCGATGCAAAAAATAAAAAAAATACAAATAAAAAGTCTCACCTGAACTGCCTTTTTATCACCCGAAACACGTGGTTTTGTACCGTCTGTTGAATTCATCGCTTCTGATTCCGTCGCACCGCCATGATCCACTTCAAAACAGTCCGTCTTCAGCGTCCCGATACGATATTGATATCGAGCCGATATCAGCGCAAGAAAAACAATTTATTGTATTTTAGTGGAGTCATTTACAAAAGGTAAACATGCTGGGCTATGGGCTACTAGGAGCTAGTAAGTAAGTCACATTTCTTTAAATAGCACCTTTCACAGACTAAAGCCGTATAAATGGTAAATAAAAAGAGAATACAATGATTTGCAAATACTTTTTAGCTTATATTCAATTGAATAGACTGCAAAGACAAGATATTTAATGTTCAAACTGAAATAATGTGGCTTGGCATCGTCTTGCTGAAATAAGCAGGGGCGTCCATGAAAAAGACATTGCTTGGATGGCAACATATGCTGCTCCAAAACCTGTATGTACCTTTCAGCATTAATGGTGCCTTCACAGATGTGTAAGTTACCCATGTCTTGGGCACTAATACACCCCCATACCATCACAGATGCTGGCTTTTACACTTTGCGCCTAGAACAGTCCGGATGGTTCTTTTCCTCTTTGGTCCGGAGGACACGACGTCCACAGTTTCCAAAAACTATTTAAAATCTGGACTCGTCAGACCACAGAACACTTTTCCACTTTGCAATCAGTCCATCTTAGATGAGCTCTGGGCCCAGCGAAACCGGCGGCGTTTCTGGGTGTTGTTGATAAAAGGCTTTGGCTTTGCATATTAGAGTTTTAACTTGCACTTACAGATGTAGCGACCAACTGTAGTTACTGACAGTGGTTTTATGAAGTGTTCCCGAGACCATGTGGTGATATCCTTTACACACTGAGGTCGCTTTTTGATGCAGTACCGCCTGAGGGATCGAAGGTCACAGGCATTCAATGTTGGTTTTCGGCCTTGCTGCTTCCGTGCAGTGATTTCTCCAGATTCTCTGAACCTTTTGATGATATTACGGAGCGTAGATGGTGAAAAACATATCTTATGTGGTACTGTCAAAATTAAAATAGCAAAAAAAACATATTAAACGTGAAAAAAATAAAGAAATAAAATATTTGAACGCACAATTTGTAGCACCCATTCGACGCCGTATAGCCCCTCGTAGATATAACCTTAGTGTGCTAGTGTTAGCATGCTAACGTAGGCATGCTAACAGGTAAAATACTGGCATACTTTAAATATGGTGCCAAATTAAAGAACCCATAATTATTGGGTTAAAAAATACAACATTAGCTAAAATGCTAGCATGAAACATTAGCATGCTAACATTAGCATGGTATCAACAGGGGAACAGCTAGCTTACTTCTAAAATGGCACCAAGTAACAAAATCCATGATTGTTGTTTACTATATACTAAATTAGCTAAAATGCTAAAATATAACTTTAGTGTGCTAGTGTTAGCATGCTAACAGGTAAAATACTGGCATACTTTAAATTTGGTGCCAAGTTAAAGAACCCATGATTATTGGGTTAAGAAGTATGAAATTCGCTAAAATATTAGCATGCTAACCTTAGCATGCTAACAGGGGAACAGTTAGCTTACTTCTAAAATGGCACCAAGTAATAAAATCCATGAATGTTGTTTACTATGTACTAAATTAGCTAAAATGCTAAAATATAACTTTAGTGTGCTAGTGTTAGCATGCTAACATAGGCATGCTAACAGGTAAAATACTGGCATACTTTAAATTTGGTGCCAAGTTAAAGAACCCATGATTATTGGGTTAGAAAGTACAAAATTAGCTAAAATGTTATGCTAGCCATAGCGTATTAACAGGGGAACAACTAGCATCCATCCATTTCCTACCGATTGTTCCTTTCGGGGTCGCATACTTCTAAAATGGCACCGAGTAACAAAATCCCTGATTATTGTTTACTATGTACTAAATTAGCTAAAATGCTAAAATATAACTTTAGTGTCCTTGCGGTAGAAAATAAATGGATGGATAGTGTTAGCATGCTAACATAGGCATGCTAACAGGTAAAAGACTGGCAAACTTTTCATGTGCTAAATTAGCTAAAATGCTAAAATATAACCTTAGTGTGCTAGTGTAACAGGTAAAAGACTGGCCTACTTTTTATGTACTAAATTAGCTAAAAATGCTAAAATATAACCTTAGTGTGCTAGTGTTAGCATGCTAACATAGGCATGCTAACAGGTAAAAGACTGGCATACTTTAAATTTGGTGCCAAGTTAAAGACCCCATGATTATTGGGTTAAAAAGTACGAAATTAGCTAAAATTTCATGCTAACCATAGCATGTTAACAGGGGAACAACTAGCATCCATCCATCCATTTTCTACCGCTTGTCCCTTTCAGGGTCGCATACTTCTAAAATGGCACAGAGTAACAAAATCCCTGATTATTGTTTAGTATTAACTAAAATGCTAAAATGTAACCTTCGTGTGCTAGTATTAGCATGCTAACATAGGCATGCTAACAGGTGCTAAATTAGCTAAAATGCTAAAATATAACCTTAGTGTGCTAGTGTAACAGGTAAAAGACTGGCATACATTTAAAGAACCCATGATTATTGGAATAATAAAGTATGAAATTAGCTCAAATGTTAGCATGAAACATTAGCATGCAGTTTATAAATTAGCGCTCCGCCATTGTTTACGTCCAATAATGTCTCACACTGGCTTAAAGGAGCTGTAAATCTGGACAAATATCACTAAAATGGGGAAAAAATAAGACCACACGACAAATCCGCTGACTCTGACCTTATTATTAGCAGCTACGCAACAGCCGAGCACACACTAGCACACAAGCTAGACATATGTAAAAATCACAAATAACACTTGTCGATATAAACAAGTATCAAATAAGTTGCATATTAAACATACAAAGTCTCCGAGGCGTTTTAGAACGTTTTCAGTAACAAGCGTGTCCGCATCATTCAAAGGTAGGTTGTCACCAAAAGCGAGGACCACTTCACGTCAACTTAAAGACAGCATAAGCCCGTTCCAGACGGTTCATGATAAATATGTTAAGTGTTTTTTTATACCTTGGTAACTTTTCCAACGCAACTAAATAAAAGCACGTGGCGACTCCTGCTGATATCGGATCAATATCGGTATCGCAACACCTAATCCTATAACTACCGCAAACGCACTGATTATTCACGACCAAGGTTTCCTACGACTGTGTATTTGTGTTCCGATACTGTGTACTTGTGTTTGAGTTACCTTTTGTTAAGTATACACACTTGTATGTCATGTACTACAATACCATACCACTCCTTTGTTGTTTACACTTCTAAGAGTTGATTCTTTGTATAAAACAAACAAAAACTGGTGCTGAACATTGTTGTCACTTTGTATCTTGTTTATTTCCTTCTCGCAGGGTTTTTGTCACGTTTTGAGTGCAAATAAATGACTGAAACAGACGCCTGGTTTTCACTTTTCACACACCTCGCAAACAGGGCTCGGGGGTTTCGCAATGCATTGTGGGTGCCGGGTAAAGTCAATGACTCAAAATAGGTAAATAGCTGTTAAAATTTAGGTCAATTTGTAGAAATAACATTTTTGAAATATTAGTAAGCTAGAATGCTACATTAGTATGCTAATACTAATACTTTTAAGATGGCGCTAAAAGTAACAAAACCTATGATTGTTAGGTTAAAAGTATGAAAATGGCTAAAATGCTAGCATATTAATGTTAGAATGCTGGCATTAGCATGCTACCGTTTACACACAGCTAATTTTACACTTATTTTTAGATAATTTCATAGCTGTACACTTTAGAGTCATATCGCTTGGTATGTTAGCATGCTAGCCTGTTAAAGTTATTAGCATGATAACTTTTATTTGCTAATTTTGCAAATGTTTACCCCAGAGACATATAACGCGGTACTTGATATATGCTAACTGTTAGCATGCTAACATTAGCGTGCTAACAGGCGAAGGGCTAGCATTCTTTTAAGATGGCTCCAGGTAAACGGAAGCCACGATTATTAAGTTAGAAAGTATGAAATTAGCTAAAAATGTTAGCATGAAACATTAGCATGGGAACAGCTAGCATACTTCTAAAATGGCAACCAATTAACAAAATCCATGATTTATTGTTTACTATGTACTAAATTAGCTATAATGCTAAAATATAACCTTAGTGTGCTAGTGTAACAGGTAAAAGTCTCGCATACATTAAATTTGGTGCCACGTTAAAGAACCCATGATTATTGGGTTAAGAAGAATGAAATTAGCTAAAATGTTAGCATGAAATATTAGCATTAACAGGGGAACAGCTAGCTTCTAAAATGGCACCAAGTAACAAAATCCATGATTATTGTTTACCATGTCTTAAAGTAGCTAAAATGCTAAAATATAACCTTAGTGTGCTAGTATTAGCATGCTAACAGGTAAAAAAAACTGGCATACTTTAAATTTGGTGCCAAGTTAAAGAACCCATGATCATTGGGTTAAAAAGTATGAAATTAGCTAAAATTTTAGCATGCTAGTCTTAGCATGTTAACAGGGGGAACAGCTAGCATACTTCTAAAACGGCACCAAGTAACAAAATCCATGATTATTGTTTACTATGTACAAAATTAGCTAAAATGCTCAAATATAACCTTAGTGTGTGTACATTAAATTCGGTGCCAAGTTAAAGAACCCATTATATTATTGGGTAAAAAAGTATGACGTCAGCTAAAATGCTAGCATCAAACATGTTAGCATGCTAACAACACTGTCGCATACTTCTAAAATGGCACCAAGTAACAAAATCCATGATTATTGTTTACTATATACTAAATTAGCTAAAATGCTCAAATATAACCTTAGTGCGTGTACAATAAATGTGGTGCCAAGTTAAAGAACCCATTATATTATTGGGTTAAAAAGTGCGACGTCAGCTAAAATGCTGGCATGAAACATTAGCATGCTAACGTTAGCATGCTAACGTTAGCATGCTAATGTTAGCATGCTAACAACACTGTCGCATACTTCTAAAATGGCACCAAATAATGTGATACAAAATAGTGGCGTTTCTTACCATTTCCTACAAGTTTGCACTTTCGCCATGAACGGGCTGATTTAAAGGACTTAAGAAAATGGTTTAGATGCTAACGTCTAAAATTGCTACACAACAACACGTCACGTCACGTCACGTCACGTGTCTCTTCGCTATTTTTAAACGAGCGCTTTCATAGAAAACAGCGTGGAGCCGGCCGCGCATGCGCAGTGCGAGCAGACGGGTCGGCCCACACCACAGACGTCTCAGGTCGCAGCACGACGACGACTCTCGGCAGCCGCAGAGGAGCAGCAGCGACCCGCAGACCAGCACCGCAACACCGTGACGTGAGTACCACCACCGCACCACCATTTAACACTTTAAATGTGGCCTTTTATCTCCGCGCTAGCTACTCGCGGAGGCCCGCGTCCGCCCAGCCTTCCCGCAGGGGCGGGCGGGCGGGATTGGAACAAAACATGAGCGTTTTTATTGTTCGCAGCGAATAACGCACTCCGCCTATTTGCTTTCTGCCTCCGAGGGCCCGCGGAGCTTCACACCCCGGATGTTGCTGCAGTCTCCCGGCTGTAGAAGGCCCGGCACTCGCCGCACGATAATCGATAGTACAAAAAATTACAAATAAAAGATTGACACCTACTGGAATGTTAGCGCTTGTGCATCACGCCTGCTATTAGAGAACATATATAACGTATAATAATGTTATTACATTGTCTTATAGTAGTTATACGATATGTATACATTATTATGTTTATTTATATTTATATATATATATATATATAGTTACAAGCGGTAGAAAATGGATGGCTTGGCATACTATTATCACATATTATTTTATATGTATGTAAAATTGTATTTATTATATTATATGTATATATTATATTTTTATATAATTTTATTTACGATATTATAGGTATATATCATTAATTATTATATTACACGTATACTATTAATATTTTCTTATATGTATACGTAATAATGTGTATATAATGTTTTTTTCATAAAAACGTATGTATTATATTTATTTTATATGTATACAGTATATTATATGTATATAATCATATATATATATATATATAATTATAAGCGGTAGAAAATGGATGGCTTGGCATACTATTATCACATATTATTTTATATGTATGTAAAATTGTGTTTATTATATCCATCCATCCATCCATCTTCTACCGCTTATTCCCTTTGGGGTCGCGGGGGCGCTGGAGCCTATCTCAGCTACCATCGGGCGGAAGGCGGGGTACACCCTGGACAAGTCGCCACCTCATCGCAGGGCCAACACAGATAGACAGACAACATTCACACACTAGGGCCAATTTAGTGTTGCCAATCAACTTATCCCCAGGTGCATGTCTTTGTTTATTATATTATATGTATTTATTATATTTATCTATATTATATATATATATATATATATATATATATATATATATATATATATATATATATATAATGATTTATTACATTATACATATACTGTACTTATATTTATATGTAATAATGTGTATATCATATTTTTTTCATAAAAACGTATGTATTATATTTATTTTATATGTATATATTGTATGTATATATTATTTTATATGTGTGTATTAATGTATTATATGTATATAATCTTATATATACATATAGTTATAAGCGGTAGAAAATGGATGGCTTGGCATACTATTATCACATATTATTTTATATGTATGTAAAATTGTTTTTATTATATTATATGTATTTATTATATTTATCTATATTATATATATATATATATATATATATATATATAATGATTTATTATATTATACATATATTGTTAATATTTTCTTATATTTATATGTAATAATGTGTATATCATATTTTTTTCATAAAAACGTATGTATTATTATATTTATTTTATATGTATATATTGTATGTATATATTATTTTATATGTGTGTATTAATGTATTATATGTATATAATCTTATATATACATATAGTTATAAGCGGTAGAAAATGGATGGCTGGATATACTATTATCACATATTTTTATGTATGTACAATTTGATTTATTATATTATATGTATTTATTATTATATTCATTATATTATATTTATATATAATTATATTTACTGTATCATAGGTACATATAATTATTTATTGTATAATACATATACTATTAATATTTTCTTATGTATATGTAATAATGTGTATATAATATGTATTTCATAAAAACGTATGTATTATTATATTTATTATATATGTATATATTATTGTATTATATTATATGTATGTAATCTTATATATATATATATATATATATATATATATATATATATATATATATATATAGTTATAAGCGGTAGAAAATGGATGGCAGGATACACTATTATCACATATTTTATATGTATATACAATTATGTTAATTATATGTATTTATTATTATACTCATATGATATTTATATATACTTATATTTGCTGTATTATAGGTAAATATAATTATTTATTAAATTATACATATACTATTAATATTTTATTATATGTATACGTAATAATGTGTATATAATGTTTATTTCATAAATACGTGTGTATTATTATATTTATTTTATATGTATATATTATTGTATTATATTATATGTCTATAATCTTTTATATATATAGTTATAAGCGGTAAAAAATGAATGGCTGGATATACTATTATCACATATTTTATATGTATGTACAATTGTATTTATTATTATATTCATTATATTATATATAATTATATTTACTGTATTATAGGTATATATCATTATTTATTATATTATACATACACTATTAATATTTTATTATATGTACCGTATTTTTTAGAGTATAAGTTGCACCGGAGTATAAGTCGCACCTGCCGAAAATGCATAATAAAAAAGGAAAAAAACATATATAAGTCGCACTGGAGCCCGGCCAAACTATCAAAAAAACTGCGACTTATAGTCCGAAAAATACGGTATACGTAATAATGTTTGTATAATATTTATTTGATAAATAGGTATGTATTATTATATTTATTTTATATGTATATATATTATTGTACTATATTATATGTATATAATCTTATATATATATATATATATATATATATATATATATATATATATATATATATACTGTAAATATATATATATATATCTACATATATATATATATATATATATATATATATATATATATATATATATATAGTTATAAGCAGTAGAAAATGGATGGCTGGATATACTATTATCACGTATTTTATATGTATGTACAATTGTATTTATTATTATATTCATTATATTATATATAATTATATTTACTGTATTATAGGTATATATCATTATTTATTATATTATACATATACTATTAATATTTTATTATATCTATACGTAATAATGTTTATATAACATTTATTTAATAAATAGGTATGTATTATTATATTTATTTTATATGTATGTATTATTGTACTATATTATATGTATATAATCTTATATATATATATATATATATATATATATATATATATATATATATATATATAGTTATAAGCAGTAGAAAATGGATGGCTGGATATACTATTATCACATATTGTATTGTATTTGTTATATTATAGATATATATTATATTTTATTCATTATTATATTTTTATATAATTATATTTATTATATTATAAATATGCAGGTATATCATTATTTATTATATTATACATATTTTATATGTATACGTTATTACGTGTATATAATTATTTTATGAATATGTATATGTTGTTATATTATACATATATATTATTATATTATATGGTGTCACTAAGTTGCACTAGCATCCTTTAGCCACCTGCCACAACAGGGGGGGTCTTTTTGCTTCTAGAATGTCTTGGAAGTCAAAGTGAGCAGTGGGAAGGTTGCCAGATGTTTTGGTGACTTACACACACATTAGCATGTTTCCGTGTAAAGCAACAAGAGGATTATGCTGCTCGGCACACGTGGGGATTAAGGCCGCCACAGCTCAGAAGAACCGGCAACGACTTCTTCCGCGCGGTCAGGAAGTCACGGCTGCGACGGACATGAGCGACAGACGACATGCTAGCGGCATAACTTGGGTTATCAAAATAACCCCGCATTTTTTAGTGTGTCATTAACGTGAAATTGAGCGTCACATGCCCTTATTTAAATACGCACGTCGTATCTAAATTAGCCTTGTGTCACTTGGATTAGTATTGACAAGCTCCTGTACGTTTACACACAGCATGCAACCTGTTTATGAGCACTTGTGTGTTTTGGGTTCCAGGTCAGGGATGGCAGTGAATGTGTACGCCACGTCCGTGTCCATTGACAACCTCAGCCGCCATGACATGCTGGCGTGGGTCAACGACTCCTTGCACCTCACCTACACCAAGATCGAGCAGTTGTGTTCAGGTGAGGAGTGCTCCCCACATGCTACGGGAACGGCGACCAAAACGGGTGTGTTTCATTTGCAGGGGCGGCGTACTGCCAGTTCATGGACATGTTGTTTCCCGGCTGCATCCTCCTGAAGAAGGTGAAGTTTCAAGCCAAGCTGGAGCACGAGTTTATACACAACTTCAAAGTTCTTCAGGCGGCCTTTAAAAGGATGAGCGTGGACAAGGTGAGGACCACCGTTGCGCCACTTTTGACTGCATGGTGCAGTAGGTCTGGATTGGGCCGGGCCGATTATCCATCCATCCATCCATTTTCTACCGCTTGTCCCTTTTGGGGTCGCGGGGGGTGCTGGAGCCTATCTCAGCTGCATTCAGGCGTTAGGCGGGGTACACCCTGGATACCTCATCACAGGGCCAACACAGATAGACAGACAACATTCACACTCACACTCACACACTAGGGACCATTTCAGTGTGTATATATATATATATATATATATATATATATACACACACACATGTATGTATATATATATTAGAGATGCACGGATAGGCAATTATTTCATCCGCAACCGCATCAGAAAGTCGTCAACCATCCGCCATCCACCCGATCTAACATTTAATCAGAACCGCACCCGCCCGTTGTTATATATCTAATATAGACGATGCAAGGCATTAGTGAGGTTATAAAGCTTTTGCCTGTTAAAGAAAGGAGACTGATCCAATGCAGCACAGACATTCAATGCGTGCCATGCTGTCACGGCCCAGACGCACACCAGTGCGCAATCATATGGGAGCCGCGCTGAGCGCACCTCCAAGCGCGTGGAGGTGCGATGTCCCGCGCACCCGCGGCAGCTCCACCCGGGCTCGCGCCCGAGGCCTCAGCGCGCACCGCGGCGGCCATCCTACTCGTCGCAGCCTAGCCCTCGCGGCTCTCGCTGCCGGCGACGGCCGGGTATGGGCCCGACGCTCCAGCGCCATCCATTTTCAGGGCTAGTTGATTCGGCAGGTGGGTTGTTACACACTCCTTAGCGGGTTCCGACTTCCATGGCCACCGTCCTGCTGTCTATATCAGCCAGGGTGAGCCCCACCCCTTTTGTGAGCGCACTGCGCGCGGAGTGACCCCTGTTACGCGCCCCCGGCAACAGGGGTGGCGGGCAGGTAAGCTGCTTACCTGTTGCGCGTGACGCCGGCCGCGGCGAAGGCGGACGAGGCAGGGTGTCGGTGCGGTGGGCGCGGTGGTGACCCTGGACGTGCGTCGGGCCCTTCTCGCGGATCGCCTCAGCTACGGCTCCCGGTGGGGCCCTCTCGGGGTAAGGGGCCTCGGTCCCGGACCCCGGCGAGGCGTCCCTTCTCCGCTCCGTAAAAGTGTCCATCTCTTTTTTTTTCTTCTTCTGTTGTGGCATATGCTGCAGGTGCCTGCTCGTTTTTCGTATGTGGGTAACAACATTTAACTATGTATATATATTTCCCAATTGGTTTAACTGCCACCCGCCTGAATCTATTTAAAATCTAATTTTTTTTTATTTCAACCGCCCGACTCGACCCGACCCGCGGATAAAATGTAATTTTTTTTTATTTCAACCGCCCGATCCGCGGATAATCCGCGGACTCCGCGGTTGTGTCCGCAAACCGCGTATCTCTAATATATATATATAGAAACCCTGTTTCCATATGAGTTGGGAAATTGTGTTAGATGTAAATATAAACGGAATACAATGATTTGCAAATCATTTTCAACCCATATTCAATTGAATGCACTACAAAGACAACATATTTGATGTTCAAACTCATAAACTTTATTTATTTTTTTTGCAAATAATAATTAACTTAGAATTTAATGGCTGCAACACGTGCCAAAGTAGTTGGGAAAGGGCATGTTCACCACTGTGTTACATGGCCTTTCCTTTTAACAACACTCAGTAAACGTTTGGGAACTGAGGAGACACATTTTTGAAGCTTCTCAGGTGGAATTCTTTCCCATTCTTGCTTGATGTACAGCTTAAGTTGTTCAACAGTCCGGGGGTCTCCGTTGTGCTATTTTAGGCTTCATAATGCACCACACATTTTCAATGGGAGACAGGTCTGGACTACAGGCAGGCCAGTCTAGTACCCGCACTCTTTTACTATGAAGCCACGTTGATGTAACACGTGGCTTGGCATTGTCTTGCTGAAATAAGCAGGGGCGTCCATGGTAACGTTGCTTGGATGGCAACATATGTTGTTCCAAAACCTGTATGTACCTTTCAGCATTAATGGTGCCTTCACAGATGTGTAAGTTACCCATGTCTTGGCCACTAATACACCCCCATACCATCACACATGCTGCCTTTTACACTTTGCGCCTATAACAATCCGGATGGTTCTTTTCCTCTTTGGTCCGGAGGACACGACGTCCACAGTTTCCAAAAACAATTTGAAATGTGGACTCGTCAGACCACAGAACACTTTTCCACTTTGTATCAGTCCATCTTAGATGAGCTCAGGCCCAGCGAAGCCGACGGTGTTTCTGGGTGTTGTTTGATAAACGGTTTTCGCCTTGCATAGGAGAGTTTTAACTTGCACTTACAGATGTAGCGACCAACTGTAGTTACTGACAGTGGGTTTCTGAAGTGTTCCTGAGCCCATGTGGTGATATCCTTTACACACGGATGTCGCTTGTTGATGCAGTACAGCCTGAGGGATCGAAGGTCACGGGCTTAGCTGCTTACGTGCAGTGATTTCTCCAGATTCTCTGAACCCTTTGATGATATTACGGAGCGTAGATGGTGAAATCCCTAAATTCCTTGCAATAGCTGGTTGAGAAAGGTTTTTCTTAAACTGTTCAACAATTTGCTCAGGCAATTGTTGGCAAAGTGGTGTCCCTCGCCCCATCCTTGTTTGTGAATGACTGAGCATTTCACGGAATCTACTTTTATACCCAATCATGGCACCCACCCGTTCCCAATTTGCCTGTTCACCTGTGGGATGTTCCAAATAAGTGTTTGATGAGCATTCCTCAACTTTATCAGTATTTATTGCCACCTTTCCCAACTTCTTTGTCACGTGTGTCATGACTTGGTCCTGGGGTTTAGTTTTTCTCGAAGGCAACGGAAAGTTGGCTCGGGCGAGACGGGAATGCAGGTACATTTTTATTTAAACACTATAAATACAAAACAAGGAAGTAAACAAAAGGCGCGCACAATGGCGGAGAACAAACTATAAACCAAACACTTGCACAAAGGCAAAAACTATGAACAACAAAAAACACTAACTGTGGCAATAATAAACAAAACTTACTTGGTATGGACAAAAAGGAACAGCGTGAACGATGGACATGAAAAAAGAGTCAGAAATATGCAGAAGCATAAATGTGGAGATGTCACCAGAAAGACAAACTGAAAACACTGAACTTAAATACTACAGACATGATTAACAAAAACAGGTGCGTGACTCAAAACATGAAACAGGTGCGTGACGTGACAGGTGAAAACTAATGGGTTGCTATGGTGATAAACAAGAGTGCACAATGAGTCCAAACGTGAAACAGGTGAAACTAATGGGTAACCATGGAAACAAGACAAGGGAGTGAAAAGCCAGAAACTAAAGAGTCCAATAACTAAAAAAAAACATGACTAAGACAAAACATGATTACACAGACATGACAACGTGTTGCTGGCATCAAATTCTAAAGTTAATGATTATTTGCACAAAAACAAAATGTTTATCAGTTTCAACATCAAATATGTTGTCTTTGTAGCATATTCAACTGAATATGGGTTGAAAATGATTTGCATATCATTGTATTCCGTTTATATTTACATCTAGCACAATTTCCCAACTCATATGGAAACGGGGTTCGTAAATATATATATATATATATATATATATATATATATATATTCCTCGCGCACTAATTGACTTAAAGAGCGCACATTTTGCAGATGATGTCATGTTATCGATGGGAAAAAACATTTTTACACAATATAATTTGCCTGAGCGGCTATGAGATACCGAGAGTAAAAAGCGGTAGAAAATGCATTAGAAAGGACTGATTTAAAAAAATATATATATATACATATCTATATATATATATATATATATATATATATATATATATATATATATATATATATAGATATGTATATATATATATATTTTTTATTTTTATTTTTTTAAACTTGGGACTCTACTCACAGATGCTACCTGCTGGTTGTTTGAGCACCTGGAGAAATTAACCGACCCGCACTCCGTCATGCTTCAAGTCACACGCAGGGTTCTCACAGGCGTGAGGCAAAAAAAAACTAATCCAGACCCACTGTGCCTTGCCCCACACAGATCATACCGGTAGAGAAGCTGGTCAAGGGGAAGTTCCAGGACAACTTTGAGTTTGTGCAGTGGTTCAAGAAGTTCTTTGACGCCAACTACGACGGGAAGGAGTACGACCCCATGCTGGCCAGACAGGGGCAGGACGTGGCCCCCGCCCCCAACCCAGGTGATCACTTTACCCACAAACCCAGGAGAACTTCAGGTAAACGTCAAAAATAAATGATTTCCGCCTTTGCTGCACGGTCTTGGCTGAGCTTTGGATGGCTCCACACAAAAAAAAAAACAAGCAGCTGGCGCTGGCTTTTCACTCGCTAGTACAGTTGGGTTTGGTACGCTTATCCAACCACTTTAGACAAAAAAACAAAACTCTGTTGGTTTTATTCAACCAAAGTGTGCCATGTACCAGCCAAACTGTACTGTAGCGTGCAGTGGAAATGCACTTATAGACTTCATCCTGCTGTCAAAACTAAGATAAGGACACTCCCCCTTTTTTTTAATGAACCTCATTATGATTAAATCTTCATCTAAACGGGAAGATATAAACATCCCATCAGTCGGCAGTCCCAGTTTGCATGATTAGTGGTGTTCTCGTTGTTGAAGGA
Organism: Nerophis lumbriciformis; assembly: GCF_033978685.3. Classification (NCBI taxonomy): domain Eukaryota; kingdom Metazoa; phylum Chordata; class Actinopteri; order Syngnathiformes; family Syngnathidae; genus Nerophis; species Nerophis lumbriciformis. The sequence goes on from NC_084576.2 coordinate 30,426,581, forward strand.
AAAGTGAACGTTATGATGCATCTGTGAAATTAGTGCGCCTCCGTATGCTTAAAATGAGCAAAATAAAAATATATAAATACAACATGTTATTATGAATGATGCTACATTATACACAGTCGCGATCAAAAGTTAGTAAAGAACATCATGTCATGGCTGTCTTGAGTTTACAATCATTTCTACAACTCTTATTTTTTTGTGATAGAGTGATTGGAGCACATACTTGTTGGTCACAAAAAAAAACATTCATGAAGTTTGCTTCTTTTATGAATTTATTATGGGTCTACTGAAAATGTGAGTGTGGAGGGGGGGGCGTGGCCTGCGGGCCTGCCGCGGAACGGGGTGTGCCAGGACCGGCCTCGAAGACAGCGACGGGTGCGTAGATGGCCCAGGTGGGCCTTGTTGTCTAATCACCTGTGGCCTTTATTAGCAGCAGCCGGGATGAGACACGTTGTTGGAGCTGGAGAGAGACACGGACACTAATTTATGCAAATAAAACAGTGTTGTAACCCTGATCCGGGCTCTCCTGACAGTGTGTGGTGGTCTGCCTTGTTGGGCGCCAAATTGTAAAGGATCTAATCACCTGTCGCCTTTATTAGCAGCAGCCGGGACGAGACACGTTGTTGTTCAAAAGAGCCTAAAACCGAGCTCATGCTCCCAGTTGTTCCATGCCAGCTTCACGTTTACTTTGGGTGCAACTTTTTTTGTGTGTCTTTGCCAAAATAAACTCCCAGAATGCTTAGGGGTTGAAGCGCAGAGCTTTTGTTGCATGAACAGGAGTTTGCTTGACGAGCAGTGACACTTGGAGAAAATGGCATAGTTGTTTTTGTCTTTCACAACACGTCTGTCGTCATTGAGCTTGTTTGGCTGCAAGTAGCTTAGCAAAGCAGCGGTCCAAGTCCCAACGTAAACAATGTTTACATCGCCTCAACAACACCCGGCTATTCACCGCCTGCTCATTTGAAGCTTCTAGAAAAGTACAGTCACCAATATGACCACTAATATATTATGTGATATGACCACTAATATATGTACTGGTAATATGACTACTAATATATGTGATATGACTACTGATATATGTGATATGACTACTAATATATGTAATATGACTACTAATATATGTATTATGACTACTAATATATGTAATATGACTACTGATATATGTGATATGACTACTAATATATGTATTATGACTACTAATATATGTGATATGTCTACTAATATATGTGATATGACTACTAATATATGTAATATGACTACTAATATATGTGATATGACTACTAATATATGTATTATGACTACTAATATATGTGATATGACTTCTAATATATGTGATATGTCTACTAATATATGTGATATGACTACTAATATATGTAATATGACTACTGATGTATGTGATATGACTACTAATATATGTAATATGACTACTGATGTATGTGACATGACTACTAATATATGTGATATGACTACTAATATATGTAATATGAATACTAGTATATGTAATATGACTACTAATATATGTGATATGACTACTAATATATGTAATATGACTACTAATATATGTGATATGACTACTAATATATGTAATATGACTACTAATATATGTAATATGACTACTAATATATGTAATGTGACTATTAATATATGTAATATGACTACTAATATATGTAAAGTGACTACTAATATATGCAATATGACTACTAATATATGTAATATGACTACTAATATATGTAATGTGTCTACTAATATATGTGATATGACTACTAATATATGTAATATGACTACTAATATATGTAATATGACTACTAATATATGTGATATGACTACTAATATATGTGATATGACTACTAATATATGTAATATGACTACTAATATATGTAATATGACTACTAATATACGTAATGTGACTACTAATATATGTAATATGACTACTAATATATGCAATATGACTACTAATATATGTAATATGACTACTAATATATGTGATATGACTACTAATATATGTGATATGACTACTATTATATGTGATATGACTACTAACATATGTGATATGACTACTAATATATGTAATATGACTACTAATATATGTAATGTGACTACTAATATATGTGATATGACTACTAATATATGTGATATGACTACTAATATATGTTATATGACTACTAATATATGTAATATGACTACTAATATATGCAATATGACAACTAATATATGTAATATGACTACTAATATATGTAATGTGACTATTAATATATGTAATATGACTACTAATATATGCAATATGACAACTAATATATGTAATATGACTACTAATATATGTAATGTGACTATTAATATATGTAATATGACTACTAATATATGTAATATGACTACTAATATATGTAATATGACTACTAATATATGTGATATGACTACTAATATATGTGATATGACTACTAATATATGTAATATTACTACTAATATATGTGATATGACTACTAATGTATGTATTATGACTACTAATATATGTGATATGACTACTAATATATGTGATATGACTACTAATATATGTGATATGACTACTAATATATGTAATATGACTACTAATATATTTGATATGAATACTAGTATATGTAATATGACTACTAATATATGTGATATGACTGCTAATATATGTAATATGACTACTAATATATGCAATATGACTACTAATATATGTGATATGACTACTAATATATGTAATATGACTACTAATATATGTGATATGACTACTAATATATGCAATATGACTACTAATATATGTAATATGACTACTAATATATGTGATATGACTACTAATGTATGTATTATGACTACTAATATATGTGATATGACTACTAATATATGTGATATGACTACTAATATATGTGATATGACTACTAATATATGTAATATGACTACTAATATATTTGATATGAATACTAGTATATGTAATATGACTACTAATATATGTGATATGACTGCTAATATATGTAATATGACTACTAATATATGCAATATGACTACTAATATATGTGATATGACTACTAATATATGTAATATGACTACTAATATATGCAATATGACTACTAATATATGTAATATGACTACTAATATATGTAATGTGACTACTAATATATGTAATATGACTACTAATATATGCAATATGACTACTAATATATGCAATATGACTACTAATATATGTGATATGACTACTAATATATGTAATATGACTACTAACATATGTGATATGACTACTAATATATGTGATATGACTACTAACATATGTGATATGACTACTAATATATGTAATATGACTACTAATATACGCAATATGACTACTAATATATGTGATATGACTACTAATATATGTAATATGACTACTAACATATGTGATATGACTACTAATATATGTGATATGACTACTAATATATGTGATATGACTACTAACATATGTGATATGACTACTAATATATGCAATATGACTACTAATATATGCGATATGACTACTAATATATTCAATATGACTACTAATATATGTAATATGACTACTAACATATGTGATATGACTACTAATATATGCAATATGACTACTAATATATGCGATATGACTACTAATATATTCAATATGACTACTAATATATGTAATATGACTACTAACATATGTGATATGACTACTAATATATGTAATATGACTACTAACATATGTGATATGACTACTAATATATGTAATATGACTACTAATATATGTAATATGACTACTAATATATGTGATATGACTATTAAGGCATGTGTTTGTCAAGCCAACTGAACATCTTCTTTCCAACAACCAACAGGACCACAAAGGACTTCCCCAACGGTTCCCAAGAACATGCCCACACCGCAGCGTGTGCAACACAACACTCCGTCCCTGAGGAAGAACCCCACCATGACCCGGAACGGCGGCAGCGACGCTGAGATCATGGAGCTAAATCAACAGGTGAGCTAAATCAACAGGTGAGCTAAATCTCCAGGTGCAATCCTTACAATCATAATAACGCCAGCTTCAAAAGTCCAATATTACAGTACTTTTCACTCCATTTTAGTACCTCTTCTTTTCACACCTTTGTTGTACCGTGGTCTTAGTCAACTGCTTCCAAGTAATGTTGCCATTTTCCTTGATTGAGAAGGCACTACTTGTTTTACCTGACACATGAAACGTGACGAACAGCGGGAGTGCACTAATTCACTTTAGCCGCCGTTCCAACTTTGACCACAGCGTCGGTTGCTATGTACAGTGGAGCTTTCCCTCATTTTCAGCAGACTACATTGCAAAATGACATGAGATCCGCCCAGGAACGGGGCCTTTCCTACTGTAGCTTGTTGCATCAAATAATGTTGAGTTAAGAGCCGCATTTGCGTGCCTTTTTCCTGTCAAAATGTAGATACATTAGTCAATAATGGCAATGGCGGGCCACAAAGAATAGTTTGACACCTGTGCTCTAAATGTTGTAATGAAAACTACAACCAAGAAGCACGTGTGTCATGAGTACAATACTTACAGCATACGACTTTGTTGGGACCCAACAAAAGACAACACTTAATGGCAAAGACTACTTCCTGACTACGGCAACACACCTTGGACAAACTGAAATGAATGCTGACTTGCAAATATCACATACACTGTATATTAGTAGTCATATCACATAAATTAGTAGTCATAATTACATATATTAGTAGTCATATTACATATATTAGTAGTCATATTACATATATTAGTAGTCATATTACATATATTAGTAGTCATATCACATATATTAGTAGTCATATCACATATATTAGTAGTCATATTACATATATTAGTGGTCATATTACATATATTAGTAGTCATATCACACATTAGTAGTCATATAACATAAATTAGTAGTCATATTACATATATTAGTGGTCATATTACATATATGAGTAGTCTTATCACATAAATTAGTAGTCATATTACATATATTAGTAGTCATATAATATATATTAGTAGTCATATCACATATATTAGTAGTCATATCACATATATTAGTAGTCATATCACATATATTAGTAATATTACATATATTAGTAGTCATATCACATATATTAGTAGTCATATTACATATATTAGTAGTCATATCACACATATTAGTAGTCATATTACATATATTAGTAGTCATATCACATATATTAGTAGTCATATTACATATATTAGTAGTCATATTACATATATTAGTAGTCTTATTACATATATTAGTAGTCATATTACATATATTAGTAGTCATATTACATATATTAGTAGTCATATTACATATATTAGTAGTCATATCACATATATTAGTAGTCATATCACATATATTAGTAGTCATATTACATATATTAGTGGTCATATTACATATATTTGTAGTCATATCACACATTAGTAGTCATATAACATAAATTAGTAGTCATATTACATATATTAGTGGTCATATTACATATATGAGTAGTCTTATCACATAAATTAGTAGTCATATTACATATATTAGTAGTCATATAATATATATTAGTAGTCATATCACATATATTAGTAGTCATATCACATATATTAGTAATATTACATATATTAGTAGTCATATCACATATATTAGTAGTCATATTACATATATTAGTAGTCATATCACATATATTAGTAGTCATATTACATATATTAGTAGTCATATCACACATATTAGTAGTCATATTACATATATTAGTAGTCATATCACATATATTAGTAGTCATATTACATATATTAGTAGTCATATTACATATATTAGTAGTCTTATTACATATATTAGTAGTCATATCACATATATTAGTAGTCATATTACATATATTAGTAGTCTTATTACATATATTAGTAGTCATATCACATATATTAGTAGTCATATTACATATATTAGTAGTCATATCACATATATTAGTAGTCATATTACATATATTAGTAGTCATATTACATATATTAGTAGTCTTATTACATATATTAGTAGTCATATCACATATATTAGTAATACTACATATATTAGTAGTCATATCACACATAGTAGTCATATCACATATATTAGTAGTCATATCACACATATTAGTAGTCATATCACATATATTAGTAGTCATATCACATATATTAGTAGTCATATTACATATATTAATAGTCATATCACACATATTAGTAGTCATATCACACATATTAGTAGTCATATTACATATATTAGTAGTCATATCACATATATTAGTAGTCATATTACATATATTAGTAGTCATATCACATATATTAGTAGTCATATTACATATATTAGTAGTCATATCACATATATTAGTAGTCATATTACATATATTAGTAGTCTTATTACATATATTAGTAGTCATATCACATATATTAGTAATACTACATATATTAGTAGTCATATCACACATAGTAGTCATATCACATATATTAGTAGTCATATCACACATATTAGTAGTCATATCACATATATTAGTAGTCATATCACATATATTAGTAGTCATATTACATATATTAATAGTCATATCACACATATTAGTAGTCATATCACACATATTAGTAGTCATATTACATATATTAGTAGTCATATCACATATATTAGTAGTCATATTACATATATTAGTAGTCATATCACATATATTAGTAGTCATATTACATATATTAGTAGTCTTATTACATATATTAGTAGTCATATCACATATATTAATAATACTACATATATTAGTAGTCATATCACACATAGTAGTCATATCACATATATTAGTAGTCATATCACACATATTAGTAGTCATATCACATATATTAGTAGTCATATCACATATATTAGTAGTCATATTACATATATTAATAGTCATATCACACATACTAGTAGTCATATCACACATATTAGTAGTCATATTACATATATTAGTAGTCATATCACATATATTAGTAGTCATATTACATATATTAATAGTCATATCACACATATTAGTAGTCATATCACACATATTAGTAGTCATATTACATATATTAGTAGTCATATTACATATATTAGTAGTCATATTACATATATTAGTAGTCATATTACATATATTACTAGTCAAATTACATATATTAGTAGTCATATTACATATATTAGTAGTCTTATTACATATATTAGTAGTCATATTACATATATTAGTAGTCTTATTACATATATTAGTAGTCATATTACATATATTAGTAGTCATATCACATATATTAGTAGTCATATCACATATATTAGTAGTCATATCACATATATTAGTAGTCATATTACATATATTAGTAGTCATATTACATATATTAGTAGTCTTATTACATATATTAGTAGTCATATCACATATATTAGTAGTCATATCAGATATATTAGTAGTCATATCACATACATTAGTAGTCATATTACATATATTAGTAGTCATTTCACATATATTAGTAGTCATATTACATATATTAGTAGTCATATTACATATATTTGTAGTCATATTACATATATTAGTAGTCATATTACATATATTAGTAGTCATATCACATATATTAGTAGTCATATTACATATATTAGTAGTCATATCACATATATTAGTAGTCATATTACATATATTAGTAGTCATATTACATATATTAGTAGTCATATTACGTATATTAGTAGTCATATCACATATATTAGTAGTCATATCACATATATTAGTAGTCATATTACATATATTAGTAGTCATATTACATATATTAGTAGTCTTATTACATATATTAGTAGTCATATTACATATATTAGTAGTCATATCACATATATTAGTAGTCATATCACATATATTAGTAGTCATATCACATATATTAGTAGTCATATTACATACATTAGTAGTCATCCATCCATCCATTTTCTACCGCTTGTCCCTTTCGGGGTGGCGGGGGGTGCTGGATGATGGATTAGAATCATGTCTACGGCTCATTAAAAAAAAGTTATATTTGCATAATAAATGGTCTTTTGAAAATAGTCCTGTAAAAGCAGCTGTAGTTACCTTCTGTGCCAGCAGAGGCCGCTGTTGCCCCACTAGAACACTTGCAATGTTTGCTGTGGTCTCCTCTCTGCCAGCTGATGGAGTTGAAGTTGACGGTGGACGGCCTGGAGAAGGAGAGAGACTTCTACTTCAGCAAACTACGAGACATCGAGCTCATCTGCCAGGAGAACGACAACAATCCGGTGCTCGGCAAGATAATGGACATCCTTTACGCCACAGAGGTACGTCCCTTCCACAATAGTGTGACACGTGTGTACCAGGGTACCGCTACTAGTGTGCTATCACAATACTAATGAATCCAAAACGCTACAATACTCTGTTTGAAAAGTACCGCTTCCCCCCCTTTTGCTGGTTTTACCAGCAAAGGAGCATGTTCGGCAGCGCACACACACAGAGTACTTACAAGCAGACACAGTGTGTAGACAGAAAAGGGAGAATGGACACATTGTGGTGTAAAAAGTAAAGATAAAGGTGAAGTTATAACACTGAAACACCCTCAGGAAGAGCTGCTTTAAGACGAGGCTAACGTCCATCCACAGTGTTTTAGCTACTTCTAAATCACTAATCCTCGCCTGCATGGTTGACGAATAAAGTAAGTTTCTTACAATTACCATTATCACTGCAGGACAAGGAATAGCTAAACATGCTTCACTACACACCAGAGGAGAATACAATAGCTCACCGCCGTCACAGTGTAAACAAACGCCATGAGTGGATCTACACCTGACATCCACTGTAATGATACCAACTACAGGAGCGTATCTAGTCGATACTACTATGATTACATCGATGTTTTTTAGCATCAACAAATATTTTTATGTATATTATGTTTATAAAGTCAGTAAATATGTCCCTGGACACATGAGGACTTTGAATATGACCAACGTATGATCCTGTAACTACTTGGTATCGGATCGATACCTAAATGTGTGGTATCATCCCAAAACTAATGTAAAGTATCAAAGAAGAGACAAATAAGTGATTATTACATTTTAACAGAAGTGTAGTGTCGACCAGTTCTTCCTCCCAGGGAATCCAAGTTACTGGTCAATCCGAAGTTCTTTCGATGACATATATGCTGAGTAAGAAGGACCACCAAGACAGAATTGGAATATTATCAAGTTTTACTAAAGCTTTAGGAGATCATCTTAACCAATACATTCATATCGGCTACTCTAGTTGATCTGACATTCAAACGGAAAAGCCAACTCCTTGCACACAAAGAAAGCCCCCCCCCCCCTCTCCCCCTCGCAACACTGATAAGGAACAAGTGGGGGAGGTATTCACATTCCAAGGTTAAGACACTAAACAGGCCTCTGAAGACAAGAGAAACTGGTAGAATATACAAAGGAAAAGTACTAGCTGATCAAACATGGCTATGAATAAAGAAAGAACTCTTAAACATATATGCATTCTCCACAGTAGATAGAACATGTTGAAAGGGAAAATAAGCAGATATTAACAGTAAATGAACAAGTGGATTAATAATCAATTTTTACAGTTTGTCCCTCTTAATGTGTACAAAATAATAGGTGTATAAATGACACAATATGTTACTGCATACGTCAGCAGAATAATTAGGAGTCTGTGTTTGTTTACTTACTACTAAAAGACAAGTTGTCTAGTATGTTCACTATTTTATTTAAGGACTAAATGACAATAATAAACATATGTTTCATGTACCCTAACATTTTTTGTGTTCAAATAAAGACAATAATGTCATTTTCTGTGGTCCCCTTTGTCAGAAAAATGGTATGTAAATTATCAAAAAACTCTTGAGTTCCCAGTGGACAGATGAAAGCTGTCTTTGTTGCACCAAGCAAAGGCTTGGAAAATTCCATTGTGTACGATGAGAGGAGTTGGGAGGGGGGGTTATCTATTGTCATCCAAGACTTGCCCAAGCTCGATCCAGGACCAGCCCAAGCCCGAGGCATCTTTTTCTTTTGTGTTAATGTGACCGAAAACAATGGCTGTTTACATATTCCCCCCTCCCCCATTCCTTTAGAAACAGATGTTGTTGTGCAAACAGGGAATATCCAAATAAAGGAGGAGACGCAAACCTTTTTTTTGTCAGAGCGTGCGGGAAACTGTACAAGAGTACAGACCAGACGTTTCTCCTCAAAATTGAGCCAAATTGAATTCTGTCTCTGTTTGATTCTTTGCTTCTTGTCTTGTTTAATAGATGTCATCAGTGTTTGAATCTGACACCCTTTATTTAGAAAAGTATCAAAATACATTTTGGTACAGGTACCAAAATACTGGTATGGAGACAACCCTAGTGTGGACTTGAACGCTGGAGTTAATCCGGCTAACTTGAAATATGTATTTGTGTGTTCCAGGAGGGTTTTGCGCCTCCAGAAGATGAAGAACTTGAGGAGCAAGGCCACCTGGACCAGGATGAATACTGAACCAATTCCTTTTTTTCTTTTACTTTATTTCTACTCTCTGCACGCTCTTACCGACTAACCCCACCACCACCACCCTGCTGCTATCCTTTACTGTCCTCCACCCTCTCCATCCCACCAAACAGCACCGTCTACAACATATCCTCGTACTCAGCATGAGCCGAAGCAGAGCCGCCAAGACGGGCCTGAGCACGGATGTGGTGAGGAGGTCTGTAAATACTGAGGATATCTGCTCCACGAGAGTTATTTATTTGCACACTTTTGGAAGGCCGACAAGCCGCTTGCCATTGGGACACAACTTTTGTTTTGTTGCTATTTATTTAACTTATACCTTCTTGGATGGGAAGCTACTGCACTGCTGAGGCTGCTGGACCTTCTGGTTCTGCTGCAAGATGGTGGATGTTATTAATATTCCTAGTATTATTTTCAAGTGTTTTAAGGGAGTCCTGCTGACAGCTTCTACTGTATCACGTTACTTATTAAGGTACTGGGCAAAAAAACAAAAACAAAAAAAAGAGCCCCTTGTTTAGTTTTTTTTTTAACGACTAATCTGCTTTGAGAAACTTTCATCAGCAGCACAGACATCGACTGAACGCTCATCGTCGGACTTTTCAATAAATTTAAAACGGATGTGAAATGAATTGTGTTGGATGTGACTTCACGGCTCTGTCCTCTGTGGTCCTGTTGGTTGTTGGGAAGAAGATGTTCAGTTGCTTTGACAAACAGATGCTTTAGTAGTCATATCACATATATTAGTAGTCATATTACATATATTAGTAGTCATAGTACATATATTAGTAGTCATATTACATATATTAGTAGTCATATTACATATATTAGTAGTCATATCACATATATTAGTAGTCATATTACATATATTAGTAGTCATAGTACATATATTAGTAGTCATCACATATTAGTAGTCATATTACATATATTAGTAGTCATAGTACATATATTAGTAGTTATATTACATACATTAGTAGTCATATCACATATAATAAGTCATATTACATATATTAGTAGTCATATTACACATATTAGTAGTCGTATCACATATATTATTAGTCATGTCACATATATTAGTAGTCATATTACATATAGTAGTCATATCATAGATATTAGTAGTCATATCTCATATTAGTAGTCATATTACATATATTAGTAGTCATATTACATATATTAGTAGTAATATTACATATATTAGTAGTCGTATCACATATATTATTAGTCATGTCACATATATTAGTAGTCATATCATAGATATTAGTAGTCATATCTCATATTAGTAGTCATATTACATATATTAGTAGCCATATCATATATATTAGTAGTCATATTACATATATTAGTAGTCATATTACATATATTAGTAGTCATATTACATATATTAGTAGTCATATCATATATATTAGTAGTAATATTACATATATTAGTAGTCATATCATATATATTAGTAGTCATATTACATATATTAGAAGTCATATCACATATATTAGTAATATCACATATATTAGTAGTCATATCACATATATTAGTAGTCATATTACATATATTAGTAGTCATATCATATATATTAGTAGTAATATTACATATATTAGTAGTCATATCATATATATTAGTAGTCATATTACATATATTAGAAGTCATATCACATATATTAGTAATATCACATATATTAGTAGTCATATTACATATATTAGTAGTCATATCATATATATTAGTAGTAATATTACATATATTAGTAGTCATATCATATATATTAGTAGTCATATTACATATATTAGAAGTCATATCACATATATTAGTAGTCATATTACATATATTAGTAGTCATATCACATATATTAGAAGTCATATCACATATATTAGTAGTCATATCACATATATTAGTAGTCATATTACATATATTAGTAGTCATATCATATATATTAGTAGTCGTATTACATATATTAGTAGTCATATCACATATATTAATAGTCATATTACATATATTAGTAGTCATATCACATATATTAGTAGTCATATTACATATATTAGTAGTCATATCACATATATTAGTAGTAATATTACATATATTAGTAGTAATATTACATACATTAGTAGTCATATCATATATATTAGTAGTTGTATTACATATATTAGTAGTTATATTACATATATTAGTAGTCATATCACATATATTAGTAGTCATATCACATATATTAGTAGTCATATCACATATATTAGTAGTAATATTACATATATTAGTAGTAATATTACATATATTAGTAGTCATATCACATATATTAGTAGTCCCATTAATGCCCTTTTAGCCTTCATTTCAGTACTGTTATTGCACTGGAGAATAATACAATCTGTTGATCAACTTGACATACATTTTTATTTTCCTTTTAACATAATGAATGAAAAACAGTGCAACATAAAAAGGCATTCCTCCTTTCTTTAAACTTGGACCAATGACCATGAATAAAAAACAAGTTTAAGTGCAACATAAGAAGAAACATCATCTTCCTTGAAACATAAAGCCTGACATCTGGAGTGATGCTGCTGTCTTCCACACTTGGAGCCATGGATTGTAGAATACTTGTTTTCAGTGGCAGGATCATTGACACAGATGGTGAAGTTTCAGTGCTCAGTAGAGATGTAACACTTTTGAGGGGTTTAAGCACCTGGAGGACCTCATCTGCCACTCTCACATCATCATCAGACAGGGTGACATTTGTCTTCAGGGTGTTGTGGGTCAATGCAGAGTATATAGCTGCCTGCTGCTCCAACATATCATAAGTGGAGTTCCACCTCGTTGGGACATCATGTATGAGCAGGCAGCTTTAGCATTTCTTGCTTTGTCTTAAGCACATGAGCAGCTGTTGTGCTTGGGTGGAAGTAAGAAACCTTCCTGATCCTCCCAAAGAGGCGCTCCATCCTATTGACTGAGATTCCCTTCTGTGATGCCAAATTCACTACATGTGCAAAGCACCTGTCTGTGGTCCCAGTCCTGCCTCATTCTCTGTAATTATTAGATTTTTGGCATTATCACGTGTGACCAGAGGTGGGTAGTAACGCGCTACATTTACTCCGTTACATCTACTTGAGTAACTTTTGGGATAAATTGTACTTCTAAGAGTAGTTTTAATGCAACATACTTTTACTTTTACTTAAGTATATTTATAGAGAAGGAACGCTACTTTTACTCCGCTACTTTTATCTACATTCAGCTCGCTACTCGCTACTAATTTTTATCCATCTGTTAATGCACGCTTTGTTTGTTTTGGTCTGTCAGACAGACCTTCAAAGTGCCTGCCTTACTGGTGACGTTCACTTCGTTCCACCAATCAGATGCAGTCACTGGTGACGTTGGACCAATCAAACAGAGCCAGGTGGTCACATGACCTGACTTAAACAAGTTGAAAAACTTATTGGGGTGTTACCATTTAGTGGTCAATTGTACGGAATATGTACTGTACTGTGCAATCTACTAATAAAAGTTCCAATCAATCAATCAAAAGTGTGAAGGAAAAAAGATACTTGTTTTATTTCAACCGTACCGTCAAAAGCCTCAAGACTGACCGCACATGAGGACGTTCCTGTCTTCACAATAAAAGTGCCGCGCCATCGCGCCTGCGCTTTCAAAACAAGAGTCTCCGAAAGCCAGCGCAAACAAGCTAGCAAGCTACGGAATTTGCCGCCAATGTATATCTTGTAAAGTGTATAAAAACGAATATGGAAGCTGGACAAATAAAATGCCAAAAACCAACCACTTTCATGTGGTATTGGACAGAAAGGAGGAACTTTTTTTCTCCTCCATTTGAAAACGTGGACGTTATCATCACTACTGTCTGATTACAATCAATGCAAGTCATCAGAATCAGGTAATACACCAACTTATATTCTTGTCTTCATGAAAGAAAGGAATCTATATGTGTTAAACATGCATGTATATTCATTAAAACACCTTTAACATGTAAACAAAAACGGCAAAATAAATAAATATAAATTATATACTGTATATATATATATATATATATATATATATATATATATATATATATATATATATATATATATATATATATATATATATATATATATATATATATATATAGATGATATGTGTGTGTATGTTACTCATCAGTTACTCAGTACTTGAGTAGTTTTTTCACAACATACTTTTTACTTTTACTCAAGTAAATATTTGGGTGACTACTCCTTACTTTTACTTGAGTAATAAATCTCTAAAGTAACAGTACTCTTACTTGAGTACAATTTCTGGCTACTCTACCCACCTCTGATTAGTAGTCATCACATATATTAGTAGTCATATTACATATATTAGTAGTTATGTTACATACATTAGTAGTCATATTACATATATTAGTAGTCATATTACATATATTAATAGTCATATTACATATATTAGTAGTCATGTCACATATATTAGTAGTCATATTACATATATTAGTAGTCATATCATATATATTAGTAGTTGTATTACATATATTAGTAGTCATATTACATATATTAGTAGTCATATCACATATATTAGTAGTCATTTTACATATATTAGTAGTCATATTACATATATTAGTAGTCATATCACATATATTAGTAGTCATATCATAGATATTAGTAGTCATATTACATATATTAGTAGTCATATCACATATATTAGTAGTCATATTACATATATTAGTAGTCATATCATATATATTAGTAGTCATATTACATATATTAGTAGTCATATCACATATATTAGTAGTCATATCACATATATTAGTAGTAATATTACATATATTAGTAGTCATTACATATATTAGTAGTCATATTGCATATATTAGTAGTCATATCATAGATATTAGTAGTCATATCACATATATTAGTAGTAATATCACATATATTAGTAGTCATATTACGTATATTAGTAGTCATATCACATATATTATTAGACATATTACATATATTAGTAGTCATATCACATATATTAGTAGTCATATCACATATATTAATAGTCATATCACATATATTAGTAGTCATATCATATATATTAGTAGCCGTATCACATATATTAGTACTCATATCACATATATTAGTAGTTATATTACATATATTAGTAGTCATATCACATATATTAGTAGTCATATCACATATATTAGTAGACATATCACATATATTAGTAGTCATATTAGATATATTAGTAGTCATATAATTGTCATATCACATATATTAGTAGTCATATGACACATATTAGGAGTAATATATTACATAAAATATACTTCTGTTATTGTTAGACCTTGGCTAACATGCGTTGTGACGGGCTGCATGATGTGACGTTCGCGAACGAACCAAGACTTTTGAACAGCTCTTTCACGTGAACGATGAGACCCGAGTCGCAGTCGTAAGTCATTCATTTGAGAGCCGTTCTTTATGCAAGTTGTCCACGCTTTCCTCTCAGACTCAGAATCAAAAGCAGATTTATTGGCTTTATTCGTTGAAGGAGTAAATGACATCACCAAGTTAAGAGTCGTCTCAGAAGGCTCCAATCATGTGAACGCCGTCATGCGCACGCACTCAGGCAGGAAGTTCATTTATTAATCGGCGCCTTAACCTACTTGAGCCTTTTAGCCGCCGTATTTGGAATGAAAATGATATTAGCAACTGGAAAAGAAAACTAAATGAACAAAAGTCAAAAGAACGTATATGGTGACGTCACTGTGAAATAATGGGGAAATGGCGCTATCTCGTGGAATGTTTACAATGCCAAATTAGTTGAACAATATCTCAAAGTAATTCTCTCCTGTAGTGTTTATATTGGTGTTATGTATACATTTTTTGGCCGAACTTGTATCTTATTGCTGCCATGAGCGATTGTTTCCTTGGTGGAAACAAGTTACTTAAAAAAAAAAATATATATATATATATATATGTATATATATATATATATTCCAGATATAGCTAATGACCTATTTAAGTAGTTATTGTTTCAAAAATATTTATGACAAGCAGTCCCGCAGACAGCAGGAAAATATAGAAAAAAGTTGACGGTATTAATAGAACTATATATTTTCTGGAGCCCAGGGTACATGTTTTATAAATAAAAGGTGATGTATATAATTATAATTATGTTGGGATAACATCGGGACGCATGAATTATACCCTATGCTAGGATACAAAACTACAATATGCTCTACTGGGCAATATGGGGGATTAGCTCAAATGGTAGAGCGCTCGCTTAGCATGCGAGAAGTAGCGGGATCGATGCCCGCATCCTCCAATTTTTTTATTTTCTGTCCGTCTAGCAAATGTACGGAATTGTATTTTTTGAAGAAAGTTATTTATATTCCCATACAAAGCGTTTCCTATTTCCGAAAAAAAATCTTAGAAAAGTGGTCAAACCGTCAAGTACCAGTCCAGTCAACAGAGCCATTGACAAAGTCTATACAGTCACGGCTGAGGATGTATCACTACCGGGGGATTAGCTCAAATGGTAGAGCGCTCGCTTAGCATGCGAGAAGTAGCGGGATCGATGCCCGCATCCTCCAGTATTTTTACTCCTTAAAAAAAAACTTTGAAAATATCGTCGACGTACAAAGCGAAAGTATTAACAACTGCACCTTTTACGGCTTTTCTTTAAATTTTGGAAGTTAAGTTACCCACACAACAAAAACATGAATCACAGTGACTTCAACATACTTTTATTGACAGTGTAAGAAAGCAACAATTCAGTTCAGTTTGTTCCTTTCCTTGATGTTCAAAGTGCCTTGACGTTTGTGTGAATTACAAATGTATGTTTGTTGTTCAATAATTTAAAAAAATAAAAATAAAATAAAATAAGTATTTTATTTTATTTTTTATTTTATTATAAAAAAATTAAAAATTAAAAATAAATAAAAATAAAAACGTGAAAGGGAATAAGCGGTGAAAAATGGATGGATGGACGTGACTGTTGCTCTAATGCAGGGGTCGGCAACCCAAAATGTTGAAAGAGCCATATTGAACCAAAAATACAAAAACAAATCTGTCTAGAGCCGCAAAAAATTAAAAGCCATATTACATACAGATAGTGTGTCATGAGATATAAATTGAATTAAGAGGACTTAAAGGAAACTAAATGACCTCAAATATAGCTACAAATGAGGCATAATGATGTACATATAGCTAGCCTAAATAGCATGTTAGCATTGATTAGCTTGCAGTCATGCAGTGACCAAATATGTCTGATTAGCACTCCACACAAGTCAATAACATCAACAAAACTCACCTTTGTGCATTCACGCACAACCTTTAAAGTTTGGTGGACAAAATGAGACAGAAAAAGAAGTGGCATAAAACACGTCCGAGAAAGTCGGAGAAAAGTTATAAATGTAAACAAACTACGGTGAGTTCAAGGGCCGCCAAAATTAGTAGGACAAAACGGCGCTCGCCAAATACTCGAATCCGTGAAGCTAACAGTGTGCTTTATAACAATTAGGGAGGTTTGTGTCATGTTTGTCCTCCTACAGAAACCATATTAAAACAAAAAATATATTTTTTTCCCCTCGTCTTTTTCCATTTTTCATACATTTTTTAAAAAGCTCCAGAGAGCCACTAGGGCGGCGCTAAAGAGCCGCATGCGGCTCTAGAGCCGCGGGTTGCCGACCCCTGCTCTAATTGGTTACAATTATCAATCAAATATTGGAGAATGATTAAGAGTACAAAACAACCTTGAATTGATATCTTTGTTAAAAACTTTGTTAGGTAGCCCTCTTTGTCCTTTTTTAAATTTTATTTTTTCATATTTTATTTCATATTTTTAGTATTATTACTTTATCTGTTTTTGCTTTTGTTTTCTTTCCTTGATGTTGAAAGTGCCTTGAAAAAAAAAAAAGGATTTTATTTTATTTTTTATTTTTTTAATTAAAAAATAAAACATTTAAATTAAAATTAAAATAAAAACGTGACTGTTGCTCTAATGGGTTACAATTATCAATCAACTCTTGGAGAATGATTAAGAGTACAAAAAAACCTTAAATTGATATCTTTGTTAAAAACTTTGTTAGGTAGCCCTCTTTTTCCTTTCTTATTTTATTTTATTTTTTCATATTTTATTTCATATTTTAAGGATTATTACTTTATCTGTATTTGCTTTTGTTTTCTTTCCTTGATGTTGAAAGTGCCTTGACTTTTGTGTGAATTATAAATGTATGTTTGTTGTTCAATCATTTAAAAAAAAAAAAAACGAAAGAAAAAAAGTATTTTATTTAACTTTTAAATTTTTTTTTATTAAAAAATAAAAAATAAAAAATAAAAATAAAAAATAAATAAAAATAACAACGTGACTGTTGCTCTAACGGGTTACAATAATCAATCAAATATTGGAGAATGATTAAGAGTACAAAAAAAGCCTAAATTGATATATTTGTTAAAAACTTTGTTGGATAGCAATCTTTGTCCTTTTTTATTTAATTATATTTTTTTATATTTTATTTCATATTTTTAGTATTATTACTCTATCTGTATTTGCTTTTGTTTTCTTTCCTTGATGTTGCTTGGACTTTTGTGTGAATTATAAATGTATGTTTGTTGTTCAATAATTAAAAAAATAAAAATAAATAAGTATTTAATTTTATTTTTTTATAAAAAAAATAATAATATAAAAATACAAATACAAACGTGACTGTTGCTCTAATGGGTTACAATTATCAATCAAATCTTGGAGAATGATTAAAAGTACAAAAAAAACCTTAAATTGATATCTTTGTTAAAAACTTTGTTAGGTAGCCCTCTTTTTCCTTTCTTATTTTTTTTTTCATATTTTATTTCATATTTTCAGGATTATTACTTTATCTGTATTTGCTTTTGTTTTCTTTCCTTGATGTTGAAAGTGCCTCGACTTTTGTGTGAATTATAAATGTATGTTTGTTGTTCAATAATTTAAAAAAAAAAAAAACGAAAGAAAAAAAGTATTTTATTTAACTTTTAAATTTTTTTTAATTAAAAAAATTAAAAATACAAATATAAAATAAATATAAATAAAAACGTGACTGTTGCTCTAATGGGTTACAATAATCAATCAAATATTGGAGAATGATTAAGAGTACAAAAAAAGCCTGAATTGATATATTTGTTAAAAACGTTGTTAGATAGCAATCTTTGTCCTTTTTTATTTAATTATATTTTTTCATATTTTATTTCATATTTTTAGTATTATTACACTATCTGTATTTGCGTTTGTTTTCTTTTCTTGATGTTGAAAGTGCCTTGACTTTTGTGTGAATTATAAATGCATGTTTGTTGTTCAATAATAAAAAAAAAAAAAAAAAAAAAAAGTATTTTATTTTTTTATTAAAAAAATAATAATATAAAAATACAAATACAAACGTGACTGTTGCTCTAATGGGTTACAATTATCAATCAAATCTTGGAGAATGATTAAGAGTACAAAAAAAACTTAAATTGATATCTTTGTTAAAAACTTTGTTAGGTAGCCCTCTTTATGTCATGTCTATATTATCATGTTTTGTTTTAAGTCATGTTTTGTTTAGTTTCTGTCTTTTCACTCCCTTGTCTGGTCACCATAGCAACCATTAGTTTTCACCTGTCACGTCACGCACCTGTTTCACGTTTTGAGTCACGCACCTGTTTTCACTAATCATGTCCATAGTATTTAAGTTCATTCATTTTCTGTTGTTCGGCCTGACGACCTCACAACACATTTATGCTCTGTTCATGCCTCTAACTCCTTTTCATGTCCATCGTTCACGCTGCTCCTTTTTTGTCCAAGCCAAGTAAGTTTTTGTTCCATGTTTATAATCTTTTTGTTTTTCATAGTTTATTCTCCGTCACTGTGCGTGCTTTTCATTTGTACTTTTTGCTATAGTCTTTTGGTTTCATAGTTTATTATCCGCCACTGTGCGCGCTTTCATTCATCCCTTTTTTTATATATATTAAATTGATATATTAAAACCCGCCATGTACCTTAATTCCCGTCTCGCCCGTGCCAACTTTCCGTTGCATCCTGGAAAAGCAAACACCCCGGACCAAGTCTTGACACTTTATCCTTTTTTATTTTATTTTTTATTTTATTTTATATTTTCGTATTTTATTTCATATTTTTAGTATTATTACTTTATCTGTATTTGCTTTTGTTTTCTTTCCTTGATGTTGCCTTGACTTTTGTGTGAATTATAAATGTATGTTTGTTGTTCAATTTAAAAAAAAAAAAAAAAAAAAAAGTATTTTATTTTATTTATTTTATAATTTTTTTATACAAAAAAAATAAAAACATAAAAAATAATAAACAAAAACGTGACTGTTGCTCTTGTGTGTTGTTACCGCGCTGGGAGGAAGTTCATGAAAGCAGCCTACAATAAACCTGCATAAGAAGCCAAGAACACGCCCTCGATTCTGAAGTGGATTTATTCCTAAATGTCAAACATCATACGCTGCCAATAAAGCCATAAAAAGTGAAAGTGATTGTGCAGTAAAATCACTCCAAAAAACGTGTACTGATCACACCGAGTAAACAAAGTTATCAAAAGTTCAGGCTCCCAGCATCTTCTTCACCATGTAGCCCGGCATGTTGTAGAGGAAGAGGGCCAAGATGGCCAACACCAGCAGCGCGCTGACGATCTTGATGGTGAGCCACCTGTACTGGTCGCACACCAGGTGCTTGGCCGCCTTCAGCGGGATGAGGAACCACAGCAGGGCGATGTCGGGGCGGCTGTGGCCAAGAAAGGAGTTACACAAATAAAAGCCTCAAATCCTACGTCAACACGTTTGTTTTGAGCAGATGTAGGAAAGTCTCATGTGCCTTTAATTTGGTCATTCAATCTGTGACGTCATTCACCCCTTCAAGCACAACCACGAAGCAGTAAATTGAATAATGCGGACACGTTTGTTACTGGATACTTTTAAAAAAAAAAAAAGCATCCACAGTCTGTGGTGCCCTCAGGTGGTCAGGGAGAGCGTTCCACAGACTGGGAGCGGCGCAGCAGAAAGCCCGGTCTCCCATAGTTCGTAGCTATTATATTGTTCAATAATTATTACTTATGTCTAGCTTGTGTGCTACTGTGTGCTTAGTTGTTGTGTAGCTGCTAGCTCCTAGTAGCCTATAGCCTGTTTACATTTTTACCAACCTTGTGTGCTTTTTTTTCAATGTTAATGTGGTAATAGATTGTTTTTGCCACAATAATTCTTGAAGTTAAGATCATGAAGCAGTAAGCTGAATGATGCGGACACGTTTGTTACTGCATACTTTCTCATTCTGCCCTGGAGACTTTGTATGTGTAAGTAAAATGCAACTATGATTATTTGATACTTGTTTATGTTGACAAATGTGCTGTTTTACACTGCAATATTAATATTAATAATAATAATAGATTTTATTTGTAAAAAGGACTTTCCATTGAGCAAACAACCTCAAAGTGCTACAGTGTATTAAAAATAATAATAAAATAAATAATAAGATAATACAAATAAATACAAATAAAAACTAGAACAGCCTAATAGCTAGAACTAGTATGCCTATATCTATAAAAAGGCTTCTTTTTTTTCTTAAACGAAGGGTTTTTAAGCCTTTTTTAAAAGCATCCACAGTCTGTGGTGCCCTCAAGTGGTCAGGGAGAGCGTTCCACAGACTGGGAGCGGCGGAGCAGAAAGCCTGGTCTCCCATAGTTCGTAGCTACTATATTGTTCAATAATTATTACATATGTCTAGCTTGTGTGCTACTGTGTGCTTAGCATTTGTGTAGCTGCTAGCTCCTAGTAGCCTATAGCCCAGCATGTTTACATTTTGACCAAACGTGTGCTTTTTTTTCGATGTCAATGTGGTAATTAATTTTTTTTTGCCACAATAATTCTTGCAGTTAAGATCATGAAGCAGTAAGTTGAATGATGCGGACACGTTTGTTACTGGATACTTTCTAATTGTGCCCTGGAGACTTTGTATGTGTAAGTAATGTGCAACTATGATTATTTGATGCTTGACAAATATGCTGTTTTACACTGCAATATTGTTCAATGATTATTACGTATGTCTAGCTTGTGTGCTACTGTGTGCTTAGCTGTTGTGTAGCTGCTAGCTCCTAGTAGCCTATAGCCTGTTTACTTTTTTTTTAATGTTAAAAGTAAACACGCTCGTATCGGAGTCTTTAGATGCAAACCCATATAATCCGATACTGTTTTTTTGTTGATATCGGACATATGTCCGATATCAATATGGGACACCCCTGATTATTTTATTTGGTCATTGTTTATTCTCGACCTTACTACTAAGTGAATATGCAATATTTAGGGTTATCTGATGCTTTGAATGAGATGCACAGCTTGTAAGAAGGCAGAGAGATGAGTTTCTTCCATACTTGGGTTTCTCCAGAGGGTCCGGCTCGTTGCGTCCATCGCCGGCCGGGCTTTTCTCCGCTTCCTCTCCGGTCAGAAGGTGAAGCTCCGCCTCCACTTTGCCCTGAAAAGACAAAGAATGACATCACGTTTCCGGCTCAGAGGAACACCAGCAGCGTGTTGCCATACAAAGACAGCTGGGATAGGCTCCAGCTTTAGAAAATGGATGCGCGTCAGAGATGGGACTTATGGCTCTTTGAAGGGATCTTGAGGAGTCGTTCCGGTCAAAGAGCCGTGTAAAAGACCGGCTCGTTCTCATGCGGTCATGCATCCAGGATCCAAATGAAAATAAAAAAAAATAAAAATAAGTACAGTTAAATAATAATAATTAATAACAAAATAATATATTATTTTGTTATTAATTATTGTAATTATTATTATATGTATAATAATGTGTGTGTATATATAGATATGTAAAAACATAATTACATAATTTTTAGATTTTTTTGAGTGAATCCAAATGAAAATGAATAAAATAAAAAATAAGTACAGTTAAATAATAATTAATAACAAAATAAGGTATTATTTTGTTATTAATTATTGTAATTATTATATGTATAATAATCTGTGTGTGTATATATATATATATATATATATATATATACATATAATTACATTTTTTTTCCTCGAGCAAATCCAAATGAAAAGAAAAAAAGAAAAAAAAGTACAGTTACATAATAATAATTAATAACAAAATAATATATTATTTTGTTATTAATTATTGTAATTATTATTATATGTATAATAATGTGTGTGTATATATAGATATGTAAAAACATAATTACATAATTTTTAGATTTTTTTGAGTGAATCCAAATGAAAATGAATAAAATAAAAAATAAGTACAGTTAAATAATAATTAATAACAAAATAAGGTATTATTTTGTTATTAATTATTGTAATTATTATATGTATAATGATCTGTGTGTATATATATACACATATATATATATATATATATATATATATATACATATAATTAAAAAAAATTTCCTCGAGCAAATCCAAATGAAAAGAAAAAAAGAAAAAAAAGTACAGTTACATAATAATAATTAATAACAAAATAATATATTATTTTGTTATTAATTATTGTAATTATTATTATATGTATAATAATGTGTGTGTGTATATATATATATATATACATACATAATTTTTTATTTTTTTTGAGTGAATCCAAATGAAAATAAAAAATAAGTACAGTTAAATAATAATAAGTAATAACAAAATAATATAACATTATGTTATTAATTAATGTAATTATTATTATATATATAATAATGTGTATATATATATATATATATATATATATATATATATATATATATATATATATATATATATATATATACACACACACATACATAATTACATCATTTTTTGATTTTTTTGAGTGAATCCAAATGAAAAAAAAATAAAATAAAAATAAGTACAGTTAAATAATAATAATTAATAACAAAAAATATATTATTTTGTTATTAATTATTATAATTATTATTATATATGTAATAATGTGTGTGTGTGTATATATATATATATATACATAATTACATAATTGTTAGATTTTTTTGAGTGAATCCAAATGAAAATAAAAAATAAGTACAGTTAAATAATAATAATTAATAACAAAATAATATAACATTTTGTTATTAATTAATGTAATTATTATTATATATATAATGATGTGTATATATCTTTATATATATATATATATATATATATATATATATATATATATATATATACATACATACATATATATATATATATATATATATATACATACATACATAATTACATAATTTTTAGATTTTTTTGGAGTGAATCCAAATGAAAATAAAAAAATAAAAAAATAAGTACAGTTAAATATATATATATAATAATTAATTAATAACAAAAAATATATTATTTTGTTATTTATTATTGTAATTATTATTATATATATAATAATATATATATATATGTATATATGTATATGTATATATATATATATATATATATATATATATATATATATATATATATATATATATATATATATATATATATATATATATATATATATATATATATATATATATATATATATATTATATACTTACATAATTTCTTGATTTTAAAAAAGTGAATTCAAATGAAAAAGAATATATTTAAAAATAAATACAAAAGAATAATAATGATAATTACACTAATTAATAACAAAATAATATAGAATAAATACATTAGAATACATATATACATACATACATACATACATACATACATCACAAAGATAAGACCTTCTGGAGGAAAGTTCTGTGGTCAGATGAAACAAAATTAATTGCCGATGCTAAATTTGCATGTGAATTTAAAAAAAACAAAAAAAACGTCTCCCAAACGAATGGCTCACAACTTGGCGGCGTTCAAAAGAGTCGATTCGTTCTCAAAGGTCACATCTCCATTTCTGTAACCTACCGTGAGTTCAAACTCGTCGTCTTCGTTCCTGGCCACGAAGGGCCACCAGCCTTTGATCCTCTTCTGCTTGAAGATGGACACGGTGGGCACGTCGGCCTCGTTGCTCACCATCTCCATGGTGCACTGCTTGGCCGTCTTGGCGCCGCGAGGGAAGCGGTTCAGGTCCAGCTCGATGGCGCCTGACCAAAACGAGGACGATTTAGCGTTGAAGTGCGAGGAGGAGAAGAAGAATGTTTCTCCCCCACCTAAGAAGTCGTCGGCTGAAAAGTGGTCGGCGTCCCACACTTGCAGGTTGAGGCGTGCCGGGATCTTGTACTCGGTCTCGTCCCAAGCGAACATGGACTCCTTCTTGGAGATGACGATCTTCTCCTCCGCCATCAGGTAGTCGAAGGGGTAGATGAAGCGCCAGTTGAAGTTGCCCTCGCCCGTGATGGAGTGGTAGTGGACGTCCGTGTCCTGCTTGTCCTCCTGCTGGCCTTTCAGCCACCTGGACCAAGGACGCGCATCAGGACTCAAGGACTAAAAAACCCTGGAACCGATTCCGGCAGAAAGAAGCTCGGAGGTACCCTCTGACAAAAATGTCGCTGGATTTCTCGCCGGTGAAGATGTCGTCGTCCTCCAAAACCACTTCGTCCGTGTTCCAGATGATGACCCTCAGCTCAAACCTGGGCATGGAAGAAAAAACTGGACCTTAGACACCTTGGTTTTTAGTTTTGAACACACACACAAAGTCAAGAAGTCATTATTTTCCAATGGTTCTCCTGTACTGTTTTGGAATTGTTCCTATTCAATAAAGAAGTGTCTCGGGAAAGGCAGTAATACAGCATCAATCACAAAAGAAACCCATTTGGAACAAGTTCCTATCCCTGTTCCTATTCAATAAAAAAGTGTCTCGGGAAAGGCAGTAATACAGCATCAATCACAAAATAAACCTATTTGGAACAAGTTCCTATTCCTGTTCCTATTCAATAAAGAAGTGTCTTGGGAAAGGCAGTAATACAGCATCAATCACAAAATAAACCCATTTGGAACAAGTTCCTATACCTGTTCCTATTCAATAAAGAAGTGACGGGAAAGGAAGTAATACAGCATCAATCATAAAAGAAACTCATTTGGAACAAGTTCCTAATCCTGTTCCTATTCAATAAAGAAGTGTCTCGGGAAAGGCAGTAATACAGCATCAATCACAAAAGAAACCAATTTGGAACAAGTTCTTATTCCTGTTCCTATTCAATAAAGAAGTGTCTTGAGAAAGGCAGTAATACAGCATCAATCACAAAAGAAACCCATTTGGAACAAATTATTTTTCCTGTTCCTATTCAATAAAGAAGTGTCTCGGGAAAGGCAGTAATACAGCATCAATCACAAAATAAACCAATTTGGAACAAGTTCTTATTTCTGTTTCTATTCAATAAAGAAGTGTCTCAGGAAAGGCAGTAATACAGCATCAATCACAAAAGAAACCAATTTGGAACAAGTTGTTATTCCTGTTCCTATTCAATAAAGAAGTGTCTTGGGAAAGGCAGCATCAATCACAAAATAAACCCATTTGGAACAAGTTCCTATTCCTGTTCCTATTCAATAAAGAAGTGTCTCGGGAAAGGCAGTAATACAGCATCAATCACAAAAGAAACCCATTTGGAACAAGTTCCTATCCCTGTTCCTATTCAATAAAAAAGTGTCTCGGGAAAGGCAGTAATACAGCATCAATCATAAAAGAAACTCATTTGAAACAAGTTCCTAATCCTGTTCCTATTCAATAAAGAAGTGTCTCGGAAAAGGCAGTAATACAGCATCAATCACAAAAGAAACCAATTTGGAACAAGTTCTTATTCCTGTTTCTATTCAATAAAGAAGTGTCTTGGGAAAGGCAGTAATACAGCATCAATCACAAAAGAAACCAATTTGGAACAAGTTCTTATTCCTGTTCCTATTCAATAAAGAAGTGTCTTGAGAAAGGCAGTAATACAGCATCAATCACAAAATAAACCCATTTGGAACAAGTTCCTATACCTGTTCCTATTCAATAAAGAAGTGACGGGAAAGGAAGTAATACAGCATCAATCACAAAATAAACCTATTTGGAACAAGTTCCTATTCCTGTTCTTATTCAATAAAGAAGTGTCTCGAGAAAGGCAGTAATACAGCATCAATCACAAAAGAAACCCATTTGGAACAAGTTCATATTCCTGTTCCTATTCAATAAAGAAGTGTCTCGGGAAAGGCAGTAATACAGCATCAATCACAAAATAAACCTATTTGGAACAAGTTCCTATTCCTGTTCCTATTCAATAAAGAAGTGTCTCGAGAAAGGCAGTAATACAGCATAAATCACAAAAGAAACCCATTTGGAACAAGTTCATATTCCTGTTTCTATTCAATAAAAAAGTGTCTCGGGAAAGGCAGTAATACAGTATCAATCACAAAATAAACCCATTTGGAACAAGTTCCTATACCTGTTCCTATTCAATAAAGAAGTGACGGGAAAGGAAGTAATACAGCATCAATCACAAAATAAACCTATTTGGAACAAGTTCCTATTCCTGTTCTTATTCAATAAAGAAGTGTCTCGAGAAAGGCAGTAATACAGCATAAATCACAAAAGAAACCCATTTGGAACA
The DNA here is from genome assembly GCF_033978685.3 of Nerophis lumbriciformis. Classification (NCBI taxonomy): domain Eukaryota; kingdom Metazoa; phylum Chordata; class Actinopteri; order Syngnathiformes; family Syngnathidae; genus Nerophis; species Nerophis lumbriciformis. The sequence goes on from NC_084576.2 coordinate 30,454,469, forward strand.
AGTTCATATTCCTGTTCCTATTCAATAAACAAGTGTCTCGGGAAAGGCAGTAATACAGCATCAATCACAAAAGAAACCAATTTGGAACAAGTTCCTATTCCTGTTCCTATTCAATAAAGAAGTGTCTTGGGAAAGGCAGTAATACAGCATCAATCACAAAAGAAACCCATTTGGAACAAGTTCCTATCCCTGTTCCTATTCAATAAAAAAGTGTCTCGGGAATGGCAGTAATACAGCATCAATCTCAAAATAAACCCATTTGGAACAAGTTCATATTCCTGTTCCTATTCAATAAAGTAGTGTCTCGGGAAAGGCAGTAATACAGCATCAATCACAAAAGAAACCCATTTGGAACAAGTTCCTATTCCTGTTCCTATTCAATAAAGAAGTGTCTCGGGAAAGGCAGTAATACAGCATCAATCACAAAATAAACCTATTTGGAACAAGTTCCTATTCCTGTTCTTATTCAATAAAGAAGTGTCTCGAGAAAGGCAGTAATACAGCATCAATCACAAAAGAAACCCATTTGGAACAAGTTCATATTCCTGTTCCTATTCAATAAAGAAGTGTCTCGGGAAAGGCAGTAATACAGCATCAATCACAAAATAAACCTATTTGGAACAAGTTCCTATTCCTGTTCCTATTCAATAAAGAAGTGTCTTGGGAAAGGCAGTAATACAGCATCAATCACAAAAGAAACCCATTTGGAACAAGTTCCTATCCCTGTTCCTATTCAATAAAGAAGTGTCTCGGGAAAGGCAGTAATACAGCATCAATCACAAAATAAACCTATTTGGAACAAGTTCCTATTCCTGTTCCTATTCAATAAAGAAGTGTCTCGGGAAAAGCAGTAATACAGCATCAATCACAAAATAAACCCATTTGGAACAAGTTCCTATTCCTGTTCCTATTCAATAAAGAAGTGACGGGAAAGGAAGTAATACAGCATCAATCACAAAATAAACCTATTTGGAACACGTTCCTATTCCTGTTCCTATTCAATAAAGAAGTGTCTTGGGAAAGGCAGTAATACAGCATCAATCACAAAAGAAACCCATTTGGAACAAGTTCCTATTCCTGTTCTTATTCAATAAACAAGTGTCTCGGGAAAGGCAGTAATACAGCATCAATCACAAAAGAAAGCCAATTTGGAACAAGTTCTTATTCTTGTTTCTATTCAAAAAGAAGTGTCTTGGGAAAGGCAGTAATACAGCATCAATCACAAAAAAAACCAATTTGGAACAAGTTCTTATTCCTGTTCCTATTCAATAAAGAAGTGTCTCGGGAAAGGCAGTAATACAGCATCAATCACAAAAGAAACCCATTTGGAACAAGTTCCTATCCCTGTTCCTATTCAATAAAAAAGTGTCTCGGGAAAGGCAGTAATATAGCATCAATCATAAAAGAAACTCATTTGGAACAAGTTCCTAATCCTGTTCCTATTCAATAAAGAAGTGTCTCGGGAAAGGCAGTAATACAGCATCAATCACAAAATAAACCCATTTGGAACAAGTTCCTATTCCTGTTCCTATTCAATAAAGAAGTGTCTCGGGAAAGGCAGTAATACAGCATCAATCACAAAATAAACCTATTTGGAACAAGTTCCTATTCCTGTTCTTATTCAATAAAGAAGTGTCTCGAGAAAGGCAGTAATACAGCATCAATCACAAAAGAAACCCATTTGGAACAAGTTCATATTCCTGTTCCTATTCAATAAAGAAGTGTCTCGGGAAAGGCAGTAATACAGCATCAATCACAAAATAAACCTATTTGGAACAAGTTCCTATTCCTGTTCCTATTCAATAAAGAAGTGTCTCGGGAAAGGCAGTAATACAGCATCAATCACAAAAGAAACCCATTTGGAACAAGTTCCTATCCCTGTTCCTATTCAATAAAAAAGTATCTCGGGAAAGGCAGTAATACAGCATCAATCACAAAAGAAACCCATTTGGAACAAGTTCATATTCCTGTTCCTATTCAATAAAGAAGTGTCTTGGGAAAGGCAGTAATACAGCATCAATCACAAAAGAAACCCATTTGGAACAAGTTCCTATTCCTGTTCCTATTCAATAAAGAAGTGTCTCGGGAAAAGCAGCAATACAGCATCAATCACAAAATAAACCTATTTGGAACAAGTTCCTATTCCTGTTCCTATTCAATAAAGAAGTGTCTCGGGAAAGGCAGTAATACAGCATCAATCACAAAAGAAACCCATTTGGAACAAGTTCCTATTCCTGTTCCTATTCAATAAAGAAGTGTCTCGGGAAAGGCAGTAATACAGTATCAATCACAAAAGAAACCCATTTGGAACAAGTTCCTATTCTTGTTCCTATTCAATAAAGAAGTGTCTCGGGAAAGGCAGTAATACAGCATCAATCACAAAAGAAACCAATTTGGAACAAGTTCTTATTTCTGTTTCTAGTCAATAAAGAAGTGTCTCAGGAAAGGCAGTAATACAGCATCAATCACAAAAGAAACCAATTTGGAACAAGTTGTTATTCCTGTTCCTATTCAATAAAGAAGTGTCCAGAGTATGATACATGGTCATATAGTAACATTTGAAGGAGTACATCTCAGACCTACTTCTTGGGTTTCCTGGGTGAAATGTCGAGAGCAGGACCAGGTGCCATCATGTCCTTGGGGAACATGTCCACCCACATCTCAATCCTCCCCTGGAGCAAAGAAAGGTCAAAAGTCAGACCAACAACCCAGCGGCTCCTTTACCGCCGTGTCGGAAGTACCTGTTCGATGCCGGCTTTGTCGGGGTGCAGCAGCGGCCGGGTCTCCACGTGTTCCGGCACCAGTTTGCAGCCCACCCGCGGGATTTCCTCCCAGTGCTTGAGCACGGTCAGCGCCAGGTGCTCGTTAGTCTGCTTCTTCAGACCTGAGCCACATCAGGTTCTTGTTATTCTCATCCTGGTTCTCCACACCTGGAACCTACCATTCTCATCCTCCAGCTCTGTGGGCGCCATGAACACCCGATTCTCCACCTTGACCCGGCCGCCCGGTCCGTAGTGAGGCCCGTCCAGTTTTCCGTCCTTGCACAGCTTGGCCAGGATCTGCGTGGGCTTCATGGGGTCCCGCCAAATGTTGTAACCATGGCTACAAACCACCAATCATGCCATTAGGGGGCTTCCACATTTAATGACATGTTAGCATTAATCTACATTTCCTCTCTTTTTGTGCCAATTTATCCTAAAAAACTTTTTTTTTTGTAGAAATTCGTCTCGTTTCATGTGTCAGGTAAACCGTAAAGAACAAGGCTATATGAATTTAAAAATGTTTCAAAAATAAGTAAAACATTTAGTTTTTTAAAGAACATTTTTGTGCCGATTTATGGTTCATTTCCTAAAACATTTTTCATCTTTCTTGCACATTTTTAGTCGAAATTCGTCCCGTTTCATGTGTCAGGTAAACCGTAACAAACAAGGCCATATGAATTTAAAAATGTTTCAAAAATAAGTAAAATATTTACTTTTTTAAAGAACATTTTTGGGCCGATTTATGGTTCAATTCCTAAAACATTTTTCACATTTCTTGCAAATTTTTTGTCTAAATAAATCCCGTTTCATGTGTTAGGTAAACTGTAAAGAACAAGGCCATATGAATTTCAAAATGTTTCAAAAATAAGTAAAACATTTCCTTTTTTAAAGAACATTTTTGTGCCGATTTATGGTTCATTTCCTAAAACATTTTTCATCTTTCTTGCAAATTTATTTTAGAAATTTGTCCCGTTTCATGTGTCAGGTAAACCGTAACGAACAAGGCCATATGAATTTTAAAATGTTTCAAAAATAAGTAAAACATTTCCTTTTTTACAGAACATTTTTGTGCCAATTTATGGTTCATTTCCTAAAACATTTTTCATCTTTCTTGCACATTTTTAGTCGAAATTCGTCTCGTTTCATGTGTCAGGTAAACCGTAAAGAACAAGGCTATATGAATTTAAAAATGTTTCAAAAATAAGTAAAACATTTAGTTTTTTAAAGAAAATTTTTGTGCCGATTTATGGTTCATTTCCTAAAACATTTTTCATCTTTCTTGCACATTTTTTGTAGAAATTTGTCCTGTTTCATGTGTCAGGTAAACCGTATCGAACAAAGCCATATGAATTTAAAAATGTTTAAAAAACAAGTTAAACATTTAGTTTTTTAAAGAACATTTTTGTGGCGATTTACGGTTCATTTCCTAAAACATTTTTCATCTTTCTTGCAAAGTTTTTTTTAGAATTTTGTCCCGTTTCATGTGTCAGGTAAACCATAAAGAACAAGGCCATATGAATTTAAAAATGTTTCAAAAATAAGTAAAACATTTACTTTTTAAAGAACATTTTTGTGCCAATTTATGGGTCAATTCCTAAAACATTTTTCATCCTTCTTGCACATTTTTAGTAGAAATTTGTCCCATTTCATGTGTCAGGTAAACCATAACGAACAAGGCCATATGAATTTAATAATGTTTCAAAAATAAGTAAAACATTTAGTTTTTTAAAGAACATTTTTGTGCCGATTTATGGTTCATTTCCTAAAACATTTTTCATCTTTCTTGCAAATTTTTGGTCTCAATTAATCCCGTTTCATGTGTCAGGTAAACCGTAACGAACAAGGCCATATGAATTTAAAAATGTTTCAAAAATAAGTAAAACATTTAATTTTTTAAAGAACATTTTTGTGCCGATTTATGGTTCATTTCCTAAAACATTTTTCATCTTTCTTGCACATTTTTAGTCGGAATTCGTCCCGTTTCATGTGTCAGGTAAACCATAAAGAACAAGGCCATATGAATTTAATAATGTTTCAAAAACAAGAAAAACATTTAGTTTTTTAAAGAACATTTTTGTGCCGATTTATGGTTCATTTCCTAAAACATTTTTCATCTTTCTTGCACATTTTTATTTGAAATTCGTCCCGTTTCATGTGTCAGGTAAACCGTAACGAACAAGGCCATATGAATTTGAAAATGTTTCAAAAATAAGTAAAACATTTACTTTTTTAAAGAACATTTTTGTGCCGATTTATGGTTCATTTCCTAAAACATTTTTCATCTTTCTTGCAAATTTTTTGTCTCAATTAATCCCGTTTCATGTGTCAGGTAAACCGTAACGAACAAGGCCATATGAATGTAATAATGTTTCAAAAATAAGTAAAAAAAAAATAAAATAAAAAAAATAAATAAATAAATAAATAAATAAGTAAAACATTTAGTTTTTTGAAGAACATTTTTGTGCCGATTTATGGTTCATTTCCTAAAACATTTTTCATCTTTCTTGCACATTTTTTGTCGAAATTCGTCCCGTTTCATGTGTCAGGTAAACCGTAACAAACAAGGCCATATCAATTTTAAAATTTTTTAAAAATAAGTAAAAAATTTCCTTTTTTAAAGAACATTTTTGTGCCAATTTATGTTTCATTACCTAAATTATTTTTCATCTTTCTTGCAAATTTGTTGTAGAAATTCGTCCCGTTTCATGTGTCAGGTAAACCGTAACGAACAAGGCCATATGAATTTAAAAATGTTTCAAAAATAAGTAAAACATTTCCTTTTTTACAGAACATTTTTGTGCCGATTTATGGTTAATTTCCTAAAACATTTGTCATATTTCTTGCAAATTTGTTGTCTAAATTAATCCCGTTTCATGTGTCAGGTAAACCGTAACAAACAAGGCCATGTCAATTTAAAAAAAATTCAAAAATAAGTAAAAAATGTCCTTTTTAAAAGAACATTTTTGTGCCAATTTATGTTTCATTACCTAAATTATTTTTCATCTTTCTTGCAAATTTGTTGTAGAAATTCGTCCCGTTTCATGTGTCACGTAAACCGTAACGAACAAGGCCATATAAATGTTTTAATGTTTCAAAAATAAGTAAAATATTTCCTTTTTTTAAAGAACATTTCTGGGCTGATTTATGGTTCAATTCCTAAAACATTTTTCATCTTTCTTGCACATTTTTTGTAGAAATTCGTCCCGTTTCATGTGTCAGGTAAACCGTAACAAACAAGGCCATATGAAATAAAAAATGTTTAAAAAATAAGTAAAACATTTACTTTTTTAAAGAACATTTTTGTGCCAATTTATGGTTCATTTCTTAAAACATTTTTCATCTTTCTAGTAATTTTATTGTAGAAATTTGTCCCGTTTCATGTGTCAGGTAAACCGTAACGAACATGGCCATATGAATTTGAAAATGTTTCAAAAATAAGTAGAACATTTACTTTTTTAAAGAACATTTTTGTGCCGATAAATGGTTCATTTCCTACAACATTTTTCATCTTTCTTGCAAATTTTTTGTCTCAATTAATCCCGTTTCATGTGTCAGGTAAACCGTAACGAACAAGGCCATATGAATTTAATAATGTTTCAAAAATAAGTAAAACATTTAGTTTTTTAAAGAACATTTGCTGACCTCGACTGCGGAAGTTGTGGATCGGTGGAGGGAATACTTCGAAGACCTCCTCAATCCCACCAACACGTCTTCCTACGAGGAAGCAGTGCCTAGGGAATCTGTGGTGGGCTCTCCTATTTCTGGGGCTGAGGTTGCTGAGGTAGTTAAAAAGCTCCTCGGTGGCAAGGCCCCGGGGGTGGATGAGATCCGCCCGGAGTTCCTTAAGGCTCTGGATGCTGTAGGGCTGTCTTGGTTGACAAGACTCTGCAGCATCGCGTGGACATCGGGGGCGGTACCTCTGGATTGGCAGACCGGGGTGGTGGTTCCTCTCTTTAAGAAGGGGAACCGGAGGGTGTGTTCTAACTATCGTGGGATCACACTCCTCAGCCTTCCCGGTAAGGTCTATTCAGGTGTACTGGAGAGGAGGCTACGCCGGATAGTCGAACCTCGGATTCAGGAGGAACAGTGTGGTTTTCGTCCTGGTCGTGGAACTGTGGACCAGCTCTATACTCTCGGCAGGGTCCTTGAGGGTGCATGGGAGTTTGCCCAACCAGTCTACATGTGCTTTGTGGACTTGGAGAAGGCATTCGACCGTGTCCCTCGGGAAGTCCTGTGGGGAGTGCTCAGAGAGTATGGGGTTTCGGACTGTCTGATTGTGGCGGTCCGCTCCCTGTATGATCAGTGCCAGAGCTTGGTTCGCATTGCCGGTAGTAAGTCGGACACGTTTCCGGTGAGGGTTGGACTCCGCCAAGGCTGCCCTTTGTCACCGATTCTGTTCATAACTTTTATGGACAGAATTTCTAGGCGCAGTCAAGGCGTTGAGGGGATCTGGTTTGGTGGCTGCAGGATTAGGTCTCTGCTTTTTGCAGATGATGTGGTCCTGATGGCTTCATCTGGCCAGGATCTTCAGCTCTCACTGGATCGGTTCGCAGCTGAGTGTGAAGCGACTGGGATGAGAATCAGCACCTCCAAGTCCGAGTCCATGGTTCTCGCCCGGAAAAGGGTGGAGTGCCATCTCCGGGTTGGGGAGGAGATCTTGCCCCAAGTGGAGGAGTTCAAGTACCTCGGAGTCTTGTTCACGAGTGAGGGAAGAGTGGATGGTGAGATCGACAGGCGGATCGGTGCGGCGTCTTCAGTAATGCGGACGCTGTATCGATCCGTTGTGGTGAAGAAGGAGCTGAGCCGGAAGGCAAAGCTCTCAATTTACCGGTTGATCTACGTTCCCATCCTCACCTATGATCATGAGCTTTGGGTTATGACCGAAAGGACAAGATCACGGGTACAAGCGGCCGAAATGAGTTTCCTCCGCCGAGTGGCGGGGCTCTCCCTTAGAGATAGGGTGAGAAGCTCTGTCATCCGGGGGGAGCTCAAAGTAAAGCCGCTGCTCCTCCACATGGAGAGGAGCCAGATGAGGTGGTTCGGGCATCTGGTCAGGATGCCACCCGAGCGCCTCCCTAAGGAGGTGTTTAGGGCATGTCCGACCGGTAGGAGGCCATGAGGAAGACCCAGGACACGTTGGGAAGACTATGTCTCCCGGCTGGCCTGGGAACGCCTCGGGATCCCCCGGGAGGAGCTGGACGAAGTGGCTGGGGAGAGGGAAGTCTGGGCTTCCCTGCTTAGGTTGCTGCCCCCGCGACCCGACCTCGGATAAGCGGAAGAAGATGGATGGATGGATGGAAAGAACATTTTTGTGCCGATTTATGGTTCATTTCCTAAAACATTTTTCATCTTTCTTGCACATTTTTTTGTAGAAATTTGTCCTGTTTCATGTGTCAGGTAAACCATAACGAACAAAGCCATATGAATTTAAAAATGTTTAAAAAACAAGTAAAACATTTAGTTTTTTAAAGAACATTTTTGTGGCGATTTATGGTTCATTTCCTAAAACATTTTTCATCTTTCTTGCAAAGTTTTTTTTAGAATTTTGTCCAGTTTCATGTGTCAGGTAAACCGTAACAAACAAGGCTATATGAATTTAAAAATGTTTCAAAAATAAGTAAAACATTTAGTTTTTTAAAAAACATTTTTGTGCCGATTTATGGTTAAATTTCTTAAAACATTTTTCATCTTTCTTGCACATTTTTTGTCGAAATTCGTCCCGTTTCATGTGTCAGGTAAACCGTATTGAACAAGGCCATATGAAATAAAAAATGTTTCAAAAATAAGTAAAACATTTAGTTTTTTAAAGAACATTTTTGTGCCAATTTATGGGTCAACTCCTAAAACATTTTTCATCTTTCTTGCACATTTTTAGTAGAAATTTGTCCCGTTTCGTGTGCCAGGTAAACCGTGACGAACAAGGCCATATAAATTTTAAAATGTTTCAAAAATAAGTAAAATATTTCCTTTTTTAAAGAACATTTTTGGGCTGATTCATGGTTCAATTCCTAAAACATTTTTCATATTTCTTGCAAATTTTTTGTCTAAATAAATCACGTTTCATGTGTCAGGTAAACTGTAAAGAACAAGGCCATATGAATTTCAAAATGTTTAAAAAATAAGTAAAACATTTCCTTTTTTACAGAACATTTTTGTGCTGATTTATGGTTAATTTCCTAAAACATTTTTCATATTTCTTGCAAATTTTTTGTCTAAATTAATCCCGTTTCATGTGTCAGGTAAACCGTAACAAACAAGGCCATATCAATTTTAAAAAAATTCAAAAATAAGTAAAAAATGTCCTTTTTTAAAGAACATTTTTGTGCCAATTTATGTTTCATTAACTAAATTATTTTTCATCTTTCTTGCAAATTTGTTGTAGAAATTCGTCCCGTTTCATGTGTCAGGTAAACCGTAACGAACAAGGCCATATGAATTTAAAAATGTTTAAAAAATAAGTAAAACATTTACTTTTTTAAAGAACATTTTTGTGCCTATTTATGGTTCACACATAAATCCTCTTCCTATACGTGTTAGTAGACCAGCACAATGTAGCCCTCCACAAGACGGTGTCCATGCATTGTGAATATTAGGACAGGTGGTGCTGCTCACGTGGCGTAGCTGCAGGTGATGCCGCAGGTGGGTCTGTGTTTGCTGTAGAAGCGGTTCTCCAGGTCCAGCTTGGTCTCTCCGATCAGGTCGTCGGTGCCGACCAGGTCCCAGTCGTAGATGGACACGGTGAGAGTGGAGTCCATAGGGAAGGTGACCTCCATGTCGAAAGACCTGGCGAGGGAGAAGAGATACAGTGGTATATGCATGTAGATGGAAAGATATTTGCATTCCTTCTTGTGTGTCCTTACTTTCCAAACAAAGGGTTGAGCTGCTTGGAGATGTAGTTCTCTTTGTCCTTCACCTCCGTGTTCCCCAGCTTGATGGCGATGTACGGGTCCGCTTTCCCGTTGATGTCAGCAGGGTGCAGGTCAGTGGCCTGCAGTACAAGTACAGTACAAGTACAGTACAAGTACAGTAAGTTGTACTCCACTGCTTGTTGTTGATCCCATAGAGAGCACGCCGCTCACCCTGATGATGTACACCCGCACCAGGACGTTGACGGGATCGTTGTGGGGAATGTTCTGGAACATCCCCATGTTGGAGTCCAAGTCTCTGGGCAGGTCCTCGGACACTTTGTACATGCACATGGAGCCCTGATGGTACACACACTTCATCAGTTACTCTAATCAATATTTATGAATATTGCAACTTTATTCTTGTCAAATAACAAACTTTATTTAATACTACTGAAACTTTATTCTTGTCAAATTACAAACTTTATTTAATAATGTTGAAACTTTATTCTCGTCAAATTACAAACTTTATTTAATAATGTTGAAACTTTATTCTCGTCAAATTACAAACTTTATTTAATAATGTTGAAACTTTATTCTTGTTAAATTTCAAACTGTATTTATTAGGGCCCGCAATGGCCCATTGCATAAGGACTCCCAAAGGGAGTCCTTATGCAATGGGACATAAGGACCTATTGTTTTTCTAAGGTTTTATTATTACTAGGGCCCGCAATGGGACATAAGGACCTATTGTTTTTCTAAGGTTTTATTATTACTAGGGCCCGCAATGGGACATAAGGACCTATTGTTTTTCTAAGGTTTTATTATTATTCTTTCTTTCTTTCTTTCTTTCTTCTTCCGCCGCCTCTTTGAGCACTAATTTGACCCACTTAACATGCTTCAAAACTCACCATATTTGACCCACACACCAGGACCTGCGAAAATTGCCTTTTAATAAAAAAAACGAACCCCAAAACTCAAAATTGCGCTCTAGCGCCCCCTAGGAAGAATAAAAAACTACGCTGCCTGTAACTCCCACTAGGAAGGTCGGAGAGACATGAAACAAAAACCTTTATGTAGGTCTGACTTAGATCTACATTTCATAATTGTACATTCTTGGGCAGAAATCAACAGGAAGTTGGCAATTCCCCCTTCAAGACAGAAAAGTACTAAAAACAGTCACTTTTGCCTCTTTGAGCTGTAATTTGACCCCCTTAACATGCTTCAAAACTCACCAAACTGAACGCAAACATCACGACTGGCAAACATTGTGATCTAATAAAAAAACCTAACCCCAAATCTCAAAATTGTGCTCTAGCGCAATTTTCTAATAAAACGCACAAAAAACTGCTCCTCGGATGAAAAAACTGACAAAACTGCCTGTAACTCCTACTGGGAAGGTTGGAGAGACATGAAATAAAAACCTCTATGTAGGTCTCACTTAGACCTACATTTCATAAATTGACAACCCCCAGCAAAAATCAACAGAAAGTTTGCTATTCCCCCTTCAAAACAATTTTTTTGTAAAAACCGGTCACCTTCCTTCAAAAACTATCTCCTCTGAGCGCGTTTGTTGTTTCGGCTTCAAACTAACACAGGAGAGAGATTAAACCCTTGTGTATTAAATAACAAAACAGCTTTTTAATACCTGCTCCGGTTTTGATTTTATGACCCTTCAAAGACCCGCTGCGCTGATGCTGCTGCGCTGCTGTTTTTTTAAGATGGCTGCTTAAAAGCAGGAATTACCAACGTGCCCACACAATGCAGACAAGGTAGGTACACTAGACAAAAGTCTTGGGACACTTCAGACTAAAAGTACACAAAAGTATTGGGACACTTAGGACTAGCACCTGCCAAATACGCGGGCCCGACCAATGCTGCTTGCAGCTTTAATTAATATTGCAACTTTATTCTTGTCAAATTAAAACTTGATTAATATTGCAACTTTATTCTTGTCAAATTAAAACTTGATTAATATTGCAACTTTATTCTTGTCAAAATAAAATGTTATTTATTAATATTGCAACTTTATTCTTGTCAAGTAAACGTATTCATTATATTGCAACTTTATTCTTGTCAAATTATAAACTTTATTTAATAATATTGCAACCTAATTCTCATAAAATTAAAACTATTTGTTATTATTACAACATTATTTTTGTCAAATTAAAACTTTATTAATATTGCAAAGTTATTTTTGTACAATCACAAACTTTTTTTTATAATAATATTGCAACGTTATTCTTGTCAAATAACAAACTTTATTTAATAATATTGAAACTTTATTCTTGTCAAACTACAAACTTTATTTAATAATATAGATACTTTATTCTTGTCAAATTACAAACTTTATTTAATAATGTTGAAACTTTATTCTTGTCAAATTTCAAACTGTATTTATTATAATTGCATTATGTTCTTGTCAAGTTAAAACTTTTTTTTTTATAATATTGCAACTTTATTCTTGTCAAATTAAAACTTTAAAAAAAATAATATTGCAACTCTATTCTTGTCAAACTACAAACTGTATTTATTAGTATTGCAACTTTATTCTTGTCAAATTAAAACTTTATTAATATTGCAACTTTATTCTTGTCAAATAAACGTATTCATTATATTGCAACTTTATTCTTGTCAAATTATAAACTTTATTTAATAATATTGCAACTTAATTCTTATAAAATTAAAACGATTTATTATTATTACAACATTATTTTTGTCAAATTAAAACTTTATTAATATTGCATCATTATTTTTGTACAATCACAAACTTTAAAAAAAATAATATTGCAACGTTATTCCTGTCAAATTACAAACTTTATTTAATAATAATGAAACTTTATTCTTGTCAAATTACAAACTGTATTTATTATTATTGCAACTTTATTCTTGTCAAATTAAAACTTTATTAATATTGCAACTTTATTATTGTCAAATAACAAACTTATTCATAAATATTGCAACTTTATTCTTCTCAAATTTTAAGCTTTATTTAATAATAATGCAATTTTATTCTCATCAATTTAAACCTTTATTAATATTGCAACATTATTCTTGTCAAATTAAAACTCTATTAATATTGCAACTTTATTCTTGTCCAATTGCACACTTTATTTAATAATATTGCAACTTTATTCTTGTCAAAGTACAAACTTCATTCATTAATATTGCATCTTTATTCTTGTCAAATTAAAACATGATTTAATAATATTGCAACGTTATTCTTGTCAAATTAAATCTTTATTAATATTACAACTTTATTCTTGTCCAATTACAACGTTATTTATTAATATTGCAACTTTATTCTCATCAAATTAAAACTTTATTTATTAATATTGCAACATTATTCTTGTCAAATTAAAACTTTATTAATATTGCAACGTTATTCTTGTCCAATTGTAAACTTTATTTAATAATGATGCAACTTTATTCACATCAAATTAAAACATTTTTTAATAATATTGCAACATTATTCTTGTCAAATTAAAAACTTCATTAATATTGCAATGTTATTCTTGTCAAATTACAAACTTCATTTAATAATATTGCAACATTATTCTTGTCAAACTACAGACTTTATTCATTAATATTGCAACATTAAATTTGCAAATTACAAACGTTATTCATTAAAAATTGCAACTTTATTCTTGTAAAATTACGACTTTTATTTTGTCAAATTCAGAGCCTTAAAAATGTACGACTTTTTTTTCCTCCTGTAATAATTTTCGTAAAATGCGTTTGAATTCTAGCAAAATTGCGACTTTATTTATAAAATATGCCTTTTTTTATGTAAAAAAATTATGACTCTTTACTTTTGCAAAATGTTTATTTTAGCGTAAACATTTTATTTATTACAAATGTTTTCCCTATAATATTGCCATTTTATTATAGAAAAATGATGTCATCTTTAATGCAAGTCTATTTTTTTTAAACTATTTATCTTCTCATTGCAAATCAAATTAAAATGTGTCTTTATGCTTTGAAAATTATTATTATTTTTTTTAATATTCCATTATTATTCTTGTAAAAGTATAACTTTTAGGTATTAACATTGCAAAAAAAAAGGGTAATTTATGACTGTAATTTTTCAACCTGATTTAAAGATACTGCAAAACGGTACAATTTCCACATCCTGTGCTTACTTTGAATTTCCCGACAATCCGGTCCTCGTCCGTCCCGTTTTGGTCGTCGTCATCGCCGCCTTTCCCCCGGAACAGGTTGAAACTGTGCAGCCAGTCCTCAAAGTTGTCAAAGTCGCCCTCCAGCTCTTTGGGGTACACCTTTGTGTTCGAGGACGACGAGAAGGGTGAACAGCCAGCTTTCGGCGGTGCGTTCAGTGACGTCACGTTACCTTCAGCTCCTCCAGCTTGGCTTTTTTCTTCTCCTGGGGATCCATGGCCGCCTTCTTCCTGTCCTTCTTGCCTTTGCCCCTCTTGGAGCCTTTCACAGGAGAGTCATCAGGTTTGACGTCTGAGTTAGCCAGACGTAAAAAAAAGAGAAGCACAGCACTCCAGACATGAATTCCAACATGAAAGTTGCCAAATGTACGGCACAAAAGTCTCATCGGCCACCATTAAATGTATTGTTTGTTCGCTTACTCCATGACCTCATATAGCTGCATCTTTATCCAGATTCTCACCAAACCTACAATACTGAGTAAAAAGTCAGAAAAAAACCAACAACAGTGGTGGTGACCTAAGACTTTTGCACACTCATTGTGGCACGTCCCACTCTATTGGACGCCAGTGAACGCCTCACTGTGGTGTTGTTCAATCACAATGTTTATTTTCCCCTAATTGACAACTTTCATGGCAGAATATGGTGGATTCATGTCAGGCATTGTGGGCGTGTGTAGTATTTCGATACTTTTCTAAATAAAGGGCACCACAAAAAATGTCATTATTGTCTTTATTTTAACAATAAATCTTAGGATACATGAAACATATGTTTATTATTGTAATTTAGTCCTTAAATAACTTGTCTTTTAGTAGTAAGTAAACAAACAAAGACTCTTACATACATTCTTTTTTTTTTAAATATTGTGACTTTATTATGGTAAAATAAAAATGTTTTTCTCGTAATATTGCTATTTTTTAATTGTAGAATTACCAAAAAAAAGTTTTGTTATCCTAATAGAGTAATGCAACTTTATTCTTATAAAGTAGGACAGTTTTTGACTTTAAACTATGACTTTTTTCTTGTAATATTGTAACATAATTCATGTAGAATTCCAACTTTTTTTCTAAAAAAAAATTGCAACTTTATTAAAATAAAAATTTCCCCCCAAAATATTGCAATATAATTATTGTAAAATTGCTACTTTTTTTCAAAAAATATTTTGATATTAATTATGGCCATTTTCGTGTAATATTGCTAGTTTTTCATTGTAAAACTACAACAAAAATATTATAACACATATACTTTATATTTGACTGTTTGTTATCCTAATATGCAACTTAATTCATATAAGAGAAGTTCTTGTCATATTGTACCTTTATATATGTAGAATTCAGATTTTTTTTTTAAAGAATATTGTGACTTTATTATGGTAAAATAAAAATACAATTCTCGTAATATTGCTATTTTTTAATTGTAAAATTACCAAAAAAAAGTTTTGTTATCCTAATAGAGTAATGCAACTTTATTCTTATAAAAGTAGGACATTTTTCGACTTCAAACTATGACTTTTTTCTTGTAATATTGTAACTTAATTAATGTAGAATTCCAACTTTTTTCTAAAAAAAAATTGCAACTTTATTAAAATAAAATTTTTCCCCCAAAATATTGCAATATAACTATTGTAAAATTGCTACTTTTTTTCTAAAAATATTTTGATATTAATTATGGCCATTTTCATGTAATATTGCTAGTTTTTCATTGTAAAACTACAACAAATAATATTATAACACATATACTTTATATTTGACAGTTTGCTATCCTAATATGCAACTTAATTCATATAAGAGAAGTTCTTGTCATATTGTACCTTTATATATGTAGAATTCAGATTTTTTTTTTTAAAGAATATTGTGACTTTATTATGGTAAAATAAAAATGTTTTTCTCGTAATATTGCTATTTTTTAATTGTAGAATTACCAAAAAAAAGTTTTGTTATCCTAATAGAGTAATGCAACTTTATTCTTATAAAAGTAGGACATTTTTTTACTTTAAACTATGACTTTTTTCTTGTAATATTGTAACATAATTCATGTAGAATTCCAACTTTTTTTCTAAAAAAAAATTGCAACTTTATTAAAATAAAAATTTTCCCTCAAAATATTGCAATATAATTATTGTAAAATTGCTACTTTTTTTCTAAAAATATTTTGATATTAATTATAGCCATTTTCGTGTAATATTGCTAGTTTTTCATTGTAAAATTACAACAAAAATCTTATAACACATACTTTATATTTGAATGTTTGTTATCCTAATATGCAACTTAATTCATACAAGAGAAGTTATTGTCATATTGTAACTTTATATATGTAGAATTCAGATATTTTTTTAAAGAATATTGTGACAAAATAAAAATAAAAATTCTCGTAATATTGCTATTTTTTAATTGTAAAATTACCAAAAAAAAGTTTTGTTAACCTAATAGAGTAATGCAACTTTATTCTTATAAAAGTAGGACATTTTTCGACTTTAAACAATGACTTTTTTCTTGTAATATTGTAACATAATTCATGTAGAATTCCAACTTTTTTTCTAAAAAAAAAATTGCAACTTTATTAAAATAAAAATTTCCCCCCAAAATATTGCAATATAATTATTGTAAAATTGCTACTTTTTTTCCAAAAATATTTTGATTTTAATTATGGCCATTTTCGTGTAATATTGCTAATTTTTCATTGTAAAACTACAACAAATAATATTATAACACATATACTTTATATTTGACTGTTTGTTATCCTAATATGCAACTTAATTCATACAAGAGAAGTTATTGTCATATTGTAACTTTATATATGTAGAATTGAGATATTTTTTTAAAGAATATTGTGACTTTATTATGGTAAAATAAAAATGTTTTTCTCGTAATATTGCTATTTTTTAATTGTAAAATCGCCAAAAAAAAAGAGAATTTAGTTATCCTAATAGAGTATTGCAACTTTATTCTTATAAAAGTAGGACATTTTTCGACTTTAAACTATGACTTTTTTCTTGTAATATTGTAACTTTATTCATGTAGAATTTCAACTTGTTTAGAAAAAAATTGCAACTTTATTAGAGTTAAAAAACAACAACTTTTTTTCGTCAAAATATTGCAATAAAATTATTGTAAAATTGCTACTTTTTTTCTAAAAATATTTTGATATCAATTACGGCCATTTTCGTGTAATATTGCTAGTTTTTCATTGTAAAATACAACAAAAATCTGATTTTTTGACAGTTTGCTATCCTAATATGCAACTTAATTCATATAAGAGAAGTTCTTGTCATATTGTACCTTTATATATGTAGAATTCAGATTTTTTTTAAAGAATATTGTGACTTTATTATGGTAAAATAAAAATACAATTCTCGTAGTATAGCTATTTTTTAATTGCAAAATTACCCAAAAAAAGTTTTGTTATCCTAATAGAGTAATGCAACTTTGTTCTTATAAAAGTAGGAAATTTTTCGACTTCAAACTATGACTTTTTTCTTGTAATATTGTAACTTAATTAATGTAGAATTCCAACTTTTTTCTAAAAAAAAAAATAGCAACTTTATTAAAATTAAAAAACAAATTTTTTCCTCAAAATATTGCAGTAAAATTATTGTAAAATTGCTACTTTTTTTCTAAAAATATTTTGATATTAATTATGGCCATTTTCATGTAATATTGCTAGTTTTTCATTGTAAAATTACAACAAAAATCTTATAACACATATACTTTATATTTGACAGTTTGTTATCCTAATATGCAACTTAATTCATATAAGAGAAGTTCTTGTCATATTGTACCTTTATATATGTAGAATTCAGATTTTTTTTTTTAAAGAATATTTTGACTTTATTATGGTAAAATAAAAATACAATTCTCGTAGTATAGCTATTTTTTAATTGTAAAATTACCAAAAAAAAGTTTTGTTATCCTAATAGAGTAATGCAACTTTATTCTTATAAAAGTAGGACATTTTTCGACTTCAGACTATGACTTTTTTCTTGTAATATTGTAACTTAATTAATGTAGAATTCCAACTTTTTTCAAATAAAAAAATAGCAACTTTATTAAAATTAAAAAACAAATTTTTTTCCTCAAAATATTGCAGTAAAAGTATTGTAAAATTGATACTTTTTTTCTAAAAATATTTCGATATTAATTATGGCCATTTTTGTGTAATATTGCTAGTTTTTCATTGTAAAATTACAACAAAAATCGTATAACACATATACTTTATATTTGACAGTTTGTTATCCTAATATGCAACTTAATTCATATAAGAGAAGTTCTTGTCATATTGTAACTTTATATATGTGGAATTCAGATTTTTTTTAAAGAATATTGTGACTGTAATATGGTGAAATAAAAAACATGTTCTCGTAATATTGCTATTTTTTAATTGTAAAATTACCCAAAAAAAGTTTTGTTATCCTAATAGAGTAATGCAACTTTATTCTTATAAAAGTAGGACATTTTTCAACTTTAAACTATGACTTTTATCTTGTAATATTGTAACTTTATTCATGTATAATTTCAACTTGTTTAGAAAAAAATGCAACTTTATTAGAGTAAAAAACAACAACTTTTTTTCCTCAAAATATTGCAATAACATTTTTGTAAAATTGCTACTTTTTTTCAAAAAATATTTTGATATTAATTATGGCCATTTTCGTGTAATATTGCTAGTTTTTCATTGTAAAATTACAACAAAAATCTTATAACACATATACTTTATATTTGACAGTTTGTTATCCTAATATGCAACTGTATTCATATAAGAGAAGTTATTGTCATATTGTAACTTTATATATGTAGAATTCAGATTTTTTTTAAAGAATATTGTGACTTTATTATGGTAAAATAAAAATAAAATTCTCGTAATATTGACATTTTTTCATTGTAAAATTACAAAAAAAAAGTTTTGTTATTCTAATAGAGTAATGCAACTTTATTCTTATAAAAGTAGGACATTTTTTGACTTTAAACTATGACTTTTTTCTTGTAATATTGTAACTTTATTCATGTATAATTTCAACTTGTTTAGAAAAAAAATGCAACTTTATTAGAGTAAAAAACAACAACTTTTTTTCCTCAAAATATTGCAATAACATTTTTGTAAAATTGCTACTTTTTTTCAAAAAATATTTTGATATTAATTATGGCCATTTTCGTGTAATATTGCTAGTTTTTCATTGTAAAATTCCAACAAAAATCTTATAACACATATACTTTATATTTGACAGTTTGTTATCCTAATATGCAACTTAATTCATATAAGAGAAGTTCTTGTCATATTGTAACTTTATATATGTGGAATTCAGATTTTTTTTAAAGAATATTGTTACTGTAATATGGTAAAATAAAAAAAATGTTCTCGTAATATTGCTATTTTTTAATTGTAAAATTACCAAAAAAAAGTTTTGTTATCCTAATAGAGTAATGCAACTTTATTCTTATAAAAGTAGGACATTTTTTCGACTTCAAACTATGACTTTTTTCTTGTAATATTGTAACTTAATTAATGTAGAATTCCAACTTTTTTCTAAAAAAAACCCAGCAACTTTATTAAAATTAAAAAACAAATTTTTTCCTCAAAATATTGCAGTAAAATTATTGTAAAATTGCTACTTTTTTTCTAAAAATATTTTGGTATTAATTATGGCCATTTTCGTGTAATATTGCTACTTTTTTATCGTAAAATTACAACAAAAATCTTATAACACATATACTTTATATTTGACAGTTTGTTATCCTAATATGCAACTTAATTCATATAAGAGAAGTTCTTGTCATATTGTAACTTAATATATGTGAAATTCAGATTTTTTTTAAAGAATATTGTGACTGTAATATGGTAAAATAAATTTTTTTCTCTCTTATATTGCTATTTTTTAATTGTAAAATTACCAAAAAAAAGTTTTGTTATCCTAATAGAGTAATGCAACTTTATTCTTATAAAAGTAGGACATTTTTCGACTTTAAACTATGACTTTTTTCTTGTAATATTGTAACTTTATTCATGTAGAATTTCAACTTGTTTAGAAAAAAATTGCAACTTTATTAGAGTTAAAAAACCCAACTTTTTCCCCTCAAAATATTGCAATAAAATTATTGTAAAATTGTTACTTTTTTTCAAAAACTATTTTGATATCAATTACGGCCATTTTCATGTAATATTGCTAGTTTTTCATTGTAAAATACAACAAAAATCTTATAACACATATACTTTATATTTGACGGTTTGCTATCCTAATATGCAACTTAATTCATACAAGAGAAGTTCTTGTCATATTGTACCTTTATATATGTAGAATTCAGATTTTTTTTTTAAAGAATATTGTGACTTTATTATGGTAAAATAAAAATACAATTCTCGTAGTATAGCTATTTTTTAATTGTAAAATTACCAAAAAAAAGTTTAGTTATCCTAAAAGAGTAATGCAACTTTGTTCTTATAAAAGTAGGACATTTTTCGACTTCAAACTATGACTTTTTTCTTGTAATATTGTAACTTAATTAATGTAGAATTCCAACTTTTTTCAAAAAAAAAAAAATCAACTTTATTAAAATTAAAAAACAAATTTATTCCTCAAAATATTGCAGTAAAATTATTGTAAAATTGCTACTTTTTTTCTAAAAATATTTTGATATTAATTATGGCCATTTTTGTGTAATATTGCTAGTTTTTCATTGTAAAATTACAACAAAAATCGTATAACACATATACTTTATATTTGACAGTTTGTTATCCTAATATGCAACTTAATTCATATAAGAGAAGTTCTTGTCATATTGTAACTTTATATATGTGGAATTCAGATTTTTTTTTAAAGAATATTGTGACTGTAATATGGTAAAATAAAAAAAATGTTCTCGTAATATTGCTATTTTTTAATTGTAAAATTACCAAAAAAAAGTTTTGTTATCCTAATAGAGTAATGCAACTTTATTCTTATAAAAGTAGGACATTTTTCGACTTTAAACTACGACTTTTTTCTTGTAATATTGTAACTTTATTCATGTAGAATTTCAACTTGTTTAGAAAAAAATAGCAACTTTATTAGAGTTAAAAAACCCAACTTTTTTTCCTCAAAATATTGCAATAAAATTATTGTAAAATTGTTACTTTTTTTCAAAAACTATTTTGATATCAATTACGGCCATTTTCGTGTAATATTGCTAGTTTTTCATTGTAAAATACAACAAAAATCTTATAACACATATACTTTATATTTGACAGTTTGCTATCCTAATATGCAACTTAATTCATATAAGAGAAGTTCTTGTCATATTGTACCTTTATATATGTGGAATTCAGATTTTTTTTAAAGAATATTGTGACTGTAATATGGTAAAATAAAAAAAATGTTCTCGTAATATTGCTATTTTTTAATTGTAAAATTAACAAAAAAAAAGTTTTGTTATCCTAATAGAGTAATGCAACTTTATTCTTATAAAAGTAGGACATTTTTCGACTTTAAACTATGACTTTTTTCTTGTAATATTGTAACTTTATTCATGTATAATTTCAATTTGTTTAGAAAAAAAATGCAACTTTATTAGAGTAAAAAACAACAACTTTTTTTCCCTCAAAATATTGCAATAACATTTTTGTAAAATTGCTACTTTTTTTCAAAAAATATTTTGATATTAATTATGGCCATTTTCGTGTAATATTGCTAGCTTTTCATTGTAAAATTCCAACAAAAATCTTATAACACATATACTTTATATTTGACAGTTTGTTATCCTAATATGCAACTGTATTCATATAAGAGAAGTTATTGTCATATTGTAACTTTATATATGTAGAATTCAGATTTTTTTTTAAAGAATATTGTGACTTTATTATGGTAAAATTAAAAAACAATTCTCGTAATATTGACATTTTTTCATTGTAAAATTACCCCAAAAAAAGTTTTGTTATTCTAATAGAGTAATGCAACTTTATTCTTATAAAAGTAGGACATTTTTCGACTTTAAACTATGACTTTTTTCTTGTAATATTGTAACTTTATTCATGTATAATTTCAATTTGTTTAGAAAAAAAATGCAACTTTATTAGAGTAAAAAACAACAACTTTTTTTCCCTCAAAATATTGCAATAACATTTTTGTAAAATTGCTACTTTTTTTCAAAAAATATTTTGATATTAATTATGGCCATTTTCGTGTAATATTGCTAGCTTTTCATTGTAAAATTCCAACAAAAATCTTATAACATATATACTTTATATTTGACAGTTTGTTATCCTAATATGCAACTTAATTCATATAAGAGAAGTTATTGTCATATTGTAACTTTATATATGTGGAATTCAGATTTTTTTTTAAAGAATATTGTGACTGTAATATGGTAAAATAAAAAAAATGTTCTCGTAACATTGCTATTTTTTAATTGTAAAATTACCAAAAAAAAGTTTTGTTATCCTAATAGAGTAATGCAACTTTATTCTTATAAAAGTAGGACATTTTTCGACTTTAAACTATGACTTTTTTCTTGTAATATTGTAACTTTATTCATGTATAATTTCAACTTGTTTAGAAAAAAAAAAGCAACTTTATTAGAGTAAAAAACAACAACTTTTTTTCCTCAAAATATTGCAATAACATTTTTGTAAAATTGCTACTTTTTTTCAAAAAATATTTTGATATTAATTATGGCCATTTTCGTGTAATATTGCTAGTTTTTCATTGTAAAATTCCAACAAAAATCTTATAACATATACTTTATATTTGACAGTTTGTTATCCTAATATGCAACTGTATTCATATAAGAGAAGTTATTGTCATATTGTAACTTTATATATGTAGAATTCAGATTTTTTTTTAAAGAATATTGTGACTTTATTATGGTAAAATTAAAAAACAATTCTCGTAATATTGACATTTTTTCATTGTAAAATTACCCAAAAAAAGTTTTGTTATTCTAATAGAGTAATGCAACTTTATTCTTATAAAAGTAGGACATTTTTCGACTTTAAACTATGACTCTTTTCTTGTAATATTGTAACTTTATTCATGTATAATTTCAACTTGTTTAGAATTTTTTTTTAACTTTATTAGAGTAAAAAACAACAACTTTTTTTCCTCAAAATATTGCAATAACATTTTTGTAAAATTGCTAGTTTTAAAAAAAATATATTTTGATATTAATTATGGCCATTTTCGTGTAATATTGCTAGTTTTTCATTGTAAAATTTCAACAAAAATCTTATAACACATATACTTTATATTTGACAGTTTGTTATCCTAATATGCAACTTAATTCATATAAGAGAAGTTATTGTCATATTGTAACTTTATATATGTAGAATTGAGATATTTTTTTAAAGAATATTGTGACTTTATTATGGTAAAATAAAAATAAAAATTCTCGTAATATTGACATTTTTTAATTGTAGAATTACCAAAAAAAAGTTTTGTTATCCTAATAGAGTAATGCAACTTTATTCTTATAAAAGTAGGACATTTTTCGACTTTAAACTATGACTTTTTTCTTGTAATATTGTAACTTTATTCATGTAGAATTTCAACTTGTTTAGAAAAAAATTGCAACTTTATTAGAGTTAAAAAACAACAACTTTTTTTCGTCAAAATATTGAAATAAAATTATTGTAAAATTGCTACTTTTTTCAAAAACTATTTTGATATCAATTACGGCCATTTTCGTGTAATATTGCTAGTTTTTCATTGTAAAATACAACAAAAATCTTATAACACATATACTTTATATTTGACAGTTTGTTATCCTAATATGCAACTTAATTCATACAAGAGAAGTTCTTGTCATATTGTACCTTTATATATGTAGAATTCAGATTTTTTTTTTAAAGAATATTGTGACTTTATTATGGTAAAATAAAAATACAATTCTCGTAGTATAGCTATTTTTTAATTGTAAAATTACCAAAAAAAAGTTTTGTTATCCTAATAGAGTAATGCAACTTTGTTCTTATAAAAGTAGGACATTTTTCGACTTTAAACTATGACTTTTTTCTTGTAATATTGTAACTTAATTAATGTAGAATTCCAACTTTTTTCTAAAAAAAAATAGCAACTTTATTAAAATTAAAAAACACATTTTTTCCTCAAAATATTGCAGTAAAATTATTATAAAATTGCTACTTTTTTTCAAAAAATATTTTGATATTAATTATGGGCATTTTCGTGTAATATTGCTAGTTTTTCATTGTAAAATTACAACAAAAATCTTATAACACATATACTTTATATTTGACAGTTTACTATCCTAATATGCAACTTAATTCATACAAGAGAAGTTCTTGTCTTATTGTACCTTTATATATGTAGAATTCAGTTTGTTTTTTTTAAAGAATATTGTGACTTTATTATGGTAAAATAAAAATACAATTCTCGTAGTATAGCTATTTTTTAATTGTAAAATTACCCAAAAAAAGTTTAGTTATCCTAATAGAGTAATGCAACTTTGTTCTTATAAAAGTAGGACTTTTTTCGACTTCAAACTATTACTTTTTTCTTGTAATATTGTAACTTAATTAATGTAGAATTCCAACTTTTTTCTAAAAAAAAATAGCAACTTTATTAAAATTAAAAAACACATTTTTTCCTCAAAATATTGCAGTAAAATTATTGTAAAATTGCTACTTTTTTTCTAAAAATATTTTGATATTAATTATGGCCATTTTCGTGTAATATTGCTAGTTTTTCATTGTAAAATTACAACAAAAATCTTATAACACATATACTTTATATTTGACAGTTTACTATCCTAATATGCAACTTAATTCATACAAGAGAAGTTCTTGTCATATTGTACCTTTATATATGTAGAATTCAGTTTTTTTTTTTAAAGAATATTGTGACTTTATTATGGTAAAATAAAAATACAATTCTCGTAGTATAGCTATTTTTTAATTGTAAAATTACCCAAAAAAAGTTTAGTTATCCTAATAGAGTAATGCAACTTTATTCTTATAAAAGTAGGACTTTTTTCGACTTCAAACTATTACTTTTTTCTTGTAATATTGTAACATAATTCATGTAGAATTCCAACTTTTTTTCTAAAAAAAAATTGCAACTTTATTAAAATAAAATTTTCCCCCCAAAATATTGCAATATAATTATTGTAAAATTGCAACTTTTTTTCAAAAAATATTTTGATATTAATTACGGCCATTTTCGTGTAATATTGCTAGTTTTTCATTGTAAAATACAACAAAAATCTTATAACACATATACTTTATATTTGACAGTTTGTTATCCTAATATGCAACTTAATTCATATAAGAGAAGTTCTTGTCATATTGTACCTTTATATATGTAGAATTCAGGTTTTTTTAAAGAATATTGTGACTTTATTATGGTAAAATAAAAATGTTTTTCTCGTAATATCGCTATTTTGTAATTGTAAAATTACCAAAAAAAAGTTTTGTTATCCTAATAGAGTAATGCAACTTTATTCTTATAAAAGTAGGACCATTTTTGACTTTAAACTATGACTTTTTCCTTGTAATATTGTAACATAATTCATGTAGAATTCCAACTTTTTTACTAAAAAAAAATTGCAACTTTATTAAAATAAAAATTTCCCCCCAAAATATTGCAATATAATTATTGTAAAATTGCTACTTTTTTTCCAAAAATATTTTGATATTAATTATGGCCATTTTCGTGTAATATTGCTAATTTTTCATTGTAAAACTACAACAAATAATATTATAACACATATACTTTATATTTGACTGTTTGTTATCCTAATATGCAACTTAATTCATACAAGAGAAGTTATTGTCATATTGTACCTTTATATATGTAGAATTGAGATATTTTTTTAAAGAATATTGTGACTTTATTATGGTCAAATAAAAATAAAAAATCTCGTAATATTGCCATTTTTTAATTGTAAAATTACCAAAAAAAAAGTTTTGTTATCCTAATAGAGTAATGCAACTTTATTCTTATAAAAGTAGGACATTTTTCGACTTTAAACTATGACTTTTTTCTTGTAATATTGTAACTTTATTCATGTATAATTTCAACTTGTTTAGAAAAAAATTGCAACTTTATTAGAGTAAAACAACAACTTTTTTCCCCTAAAAAAATTACAATAAAAATATTGTAAAATTGCTACTTTTTTTGCACAATATTGCAAGTTTATTTTCATAAAATGACGGCTATTGCTACCTAATTCCCTTGATAATATGACTAATAGCAATTCTTTAAATTTCTTTGATTATGGCCCTTAATAAAATGTAACTTGGCTTGCATTAAAATAAGAAAACTACTGAATTATTCTGAGAGCAGCTTTAAGCTTGTGTACCTCCTCCATCTGCCAGGTCCACGTCTTCTTTGTCTTCCGTATCCGACAGCGTCCCCTCTTGGCCCTTCAGTGCCTGCAGCAGCGAGAGCAGGGCGTCACGTGACGGGACAAGACGTCACTGATGTATAAAATGTGTCGCACCTCCGTCAGAGTCTCCAGGGAGGCAAAATATTTGGACCACCAGTCCAGCATGCTTTCATCCAATCCTTCGTCTTCCATCTCGTCCCCCTTCTTCCTCTTCTTTTTTTTCCCTTTGGCGTCCTTGTCGTCCTCCTTGGTGGACAAAATGCAAATCCGTGTGATGGTTGAGTGTGTTGAAACGACAACATTAAAAAAAATTAAATGATATAATAATATAATATACCATTTTTTTTAAGTGTGTTGAAATGACAACATAAAAAAAATATAATACAATTATATGGTTTTTTTTTTTTTAAAGTGTGTTGAAATTACATCATCAAAAAAATAATATAATATAATATATTTTTTTTTAAACTGTGTTGAAATGACAACATTAAAAAAATAATATAATATAATAATATAACATAACTTATTTTTTAAGTGTGTTGAAATGACAACATTAAAAATAATAAAATATAATATAATATAATATAATTTTTTTTAAGTGTGTTGAAATGACAACATTAAAAAAAAAAAATATATATATAATGTAAATTTTTTAAAGGTGTTGAAATGACAACATAAAAAAAATATATATATAATATAATATAAAAACATTTAAGTGTGTTGAAATGACAACATACAAAAAAATATATAATATATTATAATATACACTTCCTCCTGCGACCCCAAAAAGGACAAGCGGTAGGAAATGGATGGATGGATGGGGTAATATACATTTTTTAAGTGTGTTGAAATGACAACATTAAAAAAAAAAATTAAAAAAAAAATTAAAAAAAAAAAAATATATATATATATATATATATATAATGTAAATTTTTTAAAGGTGTTGAAATGACAACATAAAAATTTTATATAATAAAATAATATAATATGCATTTTTTTTAAATGTGTTGAAATGCCAACATTAAAAAATATATATAATATATTTTTTTAATGTGTGTTGAAATGACAACATAAAAAAAATATATATATAATATTATATAAAAAAATTTAAGTGTGTTGAAATGACAACATAAAAAAAATTATATAATAAAATAATACAATATGCTTTTTTAAAAAGTGTGTTGAAATGACAACATTAAAAAATATATAATGATATAATATACATTTAAAAAAATAATATATAATAATGTAACTTAGTATTTTTTTTAAATGGCCTGAAATGACAACATAAACAAATATATAATATAATGTAATTATTTTTAAAGTGTGTTGAAATGACAACATTTAAAAAATAATATATAATAATATAATGTAATTTTTTAAAGTATGTTGAAATGACAACATTAAAAAAATAATATAATATAATATAAACATTTTTTAAGTGTGTTGAAATGACAACATTTAAAAAATAATATATAATAATATGATATATTTTTTGAAAGTGTGTTGAAATGACAACATTAACAAAATAATATAATATAATAATATAATATGCATTTATTTTTAAAGTGTTGAAAAAATGAAATAAAAAATAAAGAAATAAAAAAGTGTGTTAAAATGATGTCACACTTTGTTTACCTCGACTTTGACGACAGCGTCGGAGCCCTGCATGAAAAAAACGAGGGTCAATAAGATAACAATACCCACTGGCCACAACATTAGGTACCCCTGCAGACTACAAGCATAACAAAACATCAAGATATTGCTCATGCAGGTGTACCTAATGAATTGGCTGGTTTGAGGAGAAACTCACACAGTCTAATCGGACCACAGTGTCCATCTTCTTAAAGGTGGGCTCGGGCTCCATGTTGACCACAACAATTTCCTCTGAAAAGCAACACAATGATAGAGACCTTGTCAGCACTTTTATAGACAATGCAGAGCAGTGATTGAATTGTGGAATGACTGTGTAAGACTCGTAATATTGCTATTTTTTAATTGTAAAACGACTAAATAAAACTTTATTTTTGGGAATGAATATGTGTTATTCTAACATTTCTACTTTATTTTTATAAATATATGACATTTTTTACATTAACCCATGACTTTTATCCTGCAATATTGTAACTTCACTCATTTTTTTCAAAAAATATTGTGACTTTGTGACAAAATTATGGCCATTTTCCTGTAATATTGCTAGTTTTTCATTGTAAAATTACAACAAAAATCTTGTAATACATATCATTTATATTTGACAGATTGTTATCCTAATATTGCAACTTTATTCTAATAAAAGTAGGACTTTTTTTTTTCTTGTCAAATTGTAACTTTAGTCATGTAGAATTGTCTTTTTTTCTAATATTATTGCGACTTTATTAATGTGAAATAAAAATAAAACCTCGTAATACTTTCATTTTTTAATTGGAAAATTACAATATACAGTTTATATATATATATATATATATATACATATATACATATATATATATATATATATATATATATATATATATATATATATATATATATATATATATATGTGTGTAATAGAAATACATGTGCAATAGAAATATTGCACATGTGTGTTTGCCGTAAAAAACAGGGTTTTCACAAAAGAGCATACAATATATATATATATATATATATATATATATATATATATATATATATATATATATATATATATATACATGTATATTTACAGTATATATATAAACAACTATATATTGTAATTTTCCAATTAAAAAATTTAAGTATTACAAGGTTTTCTTTTTATTTTACATTAATAAAGTCACAATAATATTAGAAAAAAGGCAATTCTACATGACTAAAGTTACAAATAAAAAATAAAAATAAAAATAATAATAATAATAATTTAAAAAAATTGAAAAAAATAAAATATACATATATATACATGTATATTTACAGTATATATATAAACAACTATATATTGTAATTTTCCAATTAAAAAATTAAAGTATTACAAGGTTTTCTTTTTATTTTACATTAATAAAGTCACAATAATATTAGAAAAAAGGCAATTCTACATGACTAAAGTTACAAATAAAAGATAAAAATAAAAATAATAATAATAATAATTTAAAAAAATTGAAAAAAATAAAATATACATATATATACATGTATATTTACAGTATATATATAAACAACTATATATTGTAATTTTCCAATTAAAAAATTAAAGTATTACAAGGTTTTCTTTTTATTTTACATTAATAAAGTCACAATAATATTAGAAAAAAGGCAATTCTACATGACTAAAGTTACAAATAAAAGATAAAAATAAAAATAATAATAATAATAATTTTAAAAAATTGAAAAAAATAAAATATACATATATATACATGTATATTTACAGTATATATATAAACAACTATATATTGTAATTTTCCAATTAAAAAATTAAAGTATTACAAGGTTTTCTTTTTATTTTACATTAATAAAGTCACAATAATATTAGAAAAAAGGCAATTCTACATGACTAAAGTTACAAATAAAAAATAAAAATAAAAATAATAATAATAATAATTTAAAAAAATTAAAAAAAATAAAATATACATATATATACATGTATATTTACAGTATATATATAAACAACTATATATTGTAATTTTCCAATTAAAAAATTAAAGTATTACAAGGCTTTCTTTTTATTCTACATTAATAAAGTCACAATAATATTAGAAAAAAGGCAATTCTACATGACTAAAGTTACAAATAAAAAAATAAAAGAATAAAAAAAAATAAAAAAAATATATATATATATATATATAAAAAAAAAAAATAAAAAAAAAAAAAAATATATATATATATATTGTATGCTGTTTTGTTAAAACCCTGTTTTTTTTTACGGCAAATAAACACGTGCAATATTTCGCCCCCACAAAATTTCAAAGTGGATTATTTGATGTGAAGTAATCGCAGCCTTAAATAGGTAAGTAATTCATACCAACATACCAATGTATTATTATTTTTTGAGCAATGACAGTTTGAAAAAAATCCCACTAAAATTATTGGGGATCATAAAAGCATTAAAAATACGTTTTTTACTTTCAATGCTTAAGTCTGTAGATCAACTTTAGATCTATCTCTCAATTATAAGTTTATTATTTTTTTACGTTTTTTTTGTTTGTGCTCTTTGTTTATGTTTTTTTATAAGGCAAACACACAAAATATGCAATATTTCCCCACCCCAAAAAATGTCTAAATTAAATATTTGATGTTAATTTGGATTTTTAATTATTTTTTGAGCAATGACATTTTTAAAGAAAAAAAACAACAATTGTGTTATTAGACTCAACATTGCAACTTTTTTTAATGTTTTTACTACACATATATGTATTCATTATGTATGTTTTTACTACACAATTATGTATTCATTATATATGTTTTTACTACACAATTATGTATTCATTATATATGTTTTTACTACACAATGATGTATTCATTATATATATGTGGTGTAGTGGGTGTGGCCATCTTATATCAGATTTGTATTGGCCTATGGGGAAGTTAAGCTTGAGCCTCATGAATTCTGCCTAGCAACAAGAGAATGCAGAAAAACAATAATCCCATTTGCGTGCTTGCTAGCGAGTTTTACGATCATTTGTGTGCATTATTTGAAAAGAGTCAAACCCGTGGTGGCCCAGTTGTTGGCCTGCTTGTCCGAGGGTCGGTAGATGAACTTCCTGAGGCTGGTGACGGCGTGCGAGCCCACCAGGGTGTAGCGGCCAAAGGCCCTGCAGTCCACCACTCGGATGTTGAGCGGCGGGTGAAGCAGCTCGTTCTCGGGCAAATCCTGACAGACAACAAACAGGGATGACCGTAAACTCTCCAATGAAGCCGAAACGCCAAAACGGTGACAGCTGTGGCTGTGGGCGACCTCCCGCTGTCATTTTTTGAAAATACACTCCACTTGTTGACAGCGGCTGCATTTGAAGTATGGTAAGTGCTCAGTTTTTATCTAGCTCTGCATGCGCTATAACATGTTGGTTGCTGTAAAAATCGAGGGTAAATAACAGTTCTGTCTATTTACTGTAATACACTGTAAAAACAACTGTAGATTTTAGGGTAAAAACTGACAGCTCTTAACCCTAACCCTAACCCTAACCCTAACCCTAACCCTAATCCTAACCCCACCCCCAACCCTAACCCTAACCAACTCTTTTTCTTTATGCCTAACCCTAACCCTAATCCTAAACCTAACCCTAACCCTAACCCCAACCCCAACCCTAACCCTAACCCTAACCCTAACCCCAACCCCAACCCTAACCCTAACCCTCTAACCCCCTAACCCTAACCCTAACCAACTCTTTTTTTTATGCCTAACCCGAACCCTCTAACCCCCTAACCCTAACCCTCTAACCCTTACCCCAACCCCAACCCTAACCCTAACCCTAACCCCAACCCCAACCCTAAGCCTAACCCTAACCCTAACCCCCTAACCCTAACCCTAACCAACTCTTTTTCGTTATGCCTAACCCTAACCCTCTAACCCCCTAATCCTAACCCTAACCCTCTAACCCTAACCCTAACCCTAACCAACCCTTTTTCTTTATGCCCAACCCCAACCCTAACCCTAACCCTAACCCTAACCCCAACCCTAACCCTCTAACCCCTAACTCTAACCCTAATCCTAACCCTAACCCTAATCCTAACCCCACCCCAACCCTAGCCCTAACCCTAACCAACTCTTTTTCTTTATGCCCAACCCCAACCCTAACCCTAACCCTAACCCTAACCACAACCCTAACCTTCTAACCCCCTAACCCTAACCCTAACCCTAAACCTAACCCTAAGCCTAACCCCAACCCCAACTCTAACCCCAACCCCAACCCTAACCCTAACCCTAACCCCAACCCTAACCCTAACCCTCTAACCCCCTAACCCTAACCCTCTAACCCCAACCCTAACCCTAACCCTCTAACCCCCTAACCCTAACCCTCTAACCCTTACCCTAACCCCAACCCTAACCCTAACCCTCTAACCCTAACCCTAACCCTCTAACCCTAATCCTAACCCTAACCAACTCTTTTTCTTTATGCCTAACCCTAACCCTCTAACCCCCTAATCCTCTAACCCTAACCCTAACCCTAACCCTAACCCTAACCCCAACCCCAACCCTAACCCTAACCCTCTAACCCTAACCCTAACCCTAGCCCTAAACCTAACCCTAACCAAGTCTTTTCTTTATGCCTAACCCTAACCCTCTAACCCCCTAACCCTAACCCTAACCCTAACCAACTCTTTTTCTTTATGCCCAACCCCAACCCTAACCCTAACCCTAACCAACTCTTTTTCTTTATGCCCAACCCCAACCCTAACCCTAACCCTAACCCTAACCACAACCCTAACCTTCTAACCCCCTAACCCTAACCCTAACCCTCTAACCCTAACCCTAACCCTAGCGTCAAAACAACAGTGGCACTATTTTCACATTTACAGTAATGCGATTTAAAAACGACCGTAAATTTTACCGTAAAAAACAGCTAGCTCTGTTGCCAGAAGTTTTTCCATTTACAGTAAATCTGTGTAAAAAGAACGGTTGTAGATTTTACCGTAAAAAACGGGCATCTTAGAATTTTACGGGAAATATAACAGTGGTACTGTTTTTCCATTCACAGTAATTCAGTGTAAAAACAACGACTGTAGATTTTATCGTATCTTAGTCGCCAGAATTTTACGGAAAAAATAACAATGGTACTTTTTTTCCTGTTACAGTAATTCTGTGTAAAAACAATCGTAGATTTTACCGTACAAAAATGGCATCTACGTCGCCGGAATTTTACGGGAAAAATAACAGTGGTACTTTTTTTCCATTGACAGTAATTTAGTGTAAAAACAATTGTAGATTTCACCGTAAAGAACAATTAGTTCCGTCGCCAGAATTTTACCGAAAAAATAAAACTGGTACTGTTTTTCCATTCACAGTAATTCAGTGTAAAAACAACGACTGTAGATTTTATCGTATCTTAGTCGCCAGAATTATACGGGAAAATAACAGTGGTACTGTTTTCTCATTTACAGTAATTCAATGTAAAAACAACGACTGTAGATTTTACCGTAAAAAACTGGCATCTACGTCGACAGAATTTTACGGAAAAAATAACAGTGGTACTGTTTTTCCATTTACAGTAATTCAGTGTAAAAACAATTGTAGATTTCACCGTAAAAAAACAGTTAGTTCCGTCGCCAGAATTTTACAGAAAAAATAAAAGTGGTACTGTTTTTCCATTCACAGTAAATCAGTGTCAAAACAACGACTGTAGATTTTATCGTATCTTAGTCGACAGAATTTTACGTAAAAATAACAGTGGTACTGTTTTTACATTTACAGTAATACACTGTAAAAACAACGACCGTAGGTTTTATCGTAAAAAAAACAGTTAACTCTGTCGCCAGAATTTGACTGTAAAAATAACTGTGGTACTGTTTTTACATTTACAGTAATGCACTGTAAAAACAACAACTGTAGATTTTACCGTAAAAAAAATGGCATCTTAGTCGGCAGAATTTTACGGAAAAAATGACAGTGGTACTGTTTTTACATTTACAGTAATGCACTGTAAAAACAACAACCGTAAGTTAGTAGTTCTGTCGCCAGAATTTCACAGTAAAAATAACAATGGGACTGTTTTTACATTTACAGTAACTTTGTGTAAAAACAACAACTGTAGATTTTACCGTAAAAAACTGCCAGAATTTTACGGAACAAATAACACTGGTACTGTTTTTCCATTTACAGTAATTCACTGTAAAAACAACGATTGTAGATTTTACCGTAACAAACTGGCATCTTAGTCGCCAGAATTTCACGGTAAAAGTAACAGTGGTACTGTTTTTCCATTTACAATAATGCACTGTAAAAACGACTGTAAGTTTTACCGAAAAAAAACAGTTAGCTCTGTCGCTAGAATTTCACCGTAAAAATAACAATGGGACTATTTTTCCATTTACAGTAATTCAGTGTAAAAACAACGACTGTAGATTTTACCGTAAAAAACTGGCATCTTAGTCGCCAGAATTTTACGGAAAAAATAACAGCAGTACTGTTTTTACATTTACAGTAATGCACTGTAAAAACAACAACCGTAAGTTAGTAATTCTGTCGCCAGAATTTCACAGTAAAAATAACAATTGGACTGTTTTTACATTTACAGTAACTCTGTGTAAAA
This sequence comes from Nerophis lumbriciformis, assembly GCF_033978685.3. Classification (NCBI taxonomy): domain Eukaryota; kingdom Metazoa; phylum Chordata; class Actinopteri; order Syngnathiformes; family Syngnathidae; genus Nerophis; species Nerophis lumbriciformis. Next base: position 30,488,752 of record NC_084576.2, read on the forward strand.
ACAACAACTGTAGATTTTACCGTAAAAAACTGCCAGAATTTTACGGAACAAATAACACTGGTACTGTTTTTCCATTTACAGTAATTCACTCTAAAAACAACGATTGTAGATTTTACCGTAAAAAACTGGCATCTTAGTCGCCAGAATTTCACGGTAAAAGTAACAGTGGTACTGTTTTTCCATTTACAGTAATGCACTGTAAAAACGACCGTAAGTTTTACCGAAAAAAAAAACAGTTGGCTCTGTCGCCAGAATTTCACTATAAAAATAACAATGGGACTATTTTTCCATTTACAGTAATTCAGTGTAAAAACAACGACTGTAGATTTTACCGTAAATAACTGGCATCTTAGTCGCCAGAATTTTACGGAAAAAATAACAGCGGTACTGTTTTTACATTTACAGTAATGCACTGTAAAAACAATAACTATAAGTTAGTAATTCTGTCGCCAGAATTTCACTGTAAAAATAACAATGGGACTGTTTTTACATTTACAGTAACTCTGTGTAAAAACAACAACTGTAGATTTTACCGTAAAAAAAACTGCCAGAATTTTGCGGAACAAATAACACTGGTACTGTTTTTCCATTTACAGTAATTCACTGTAAAAACAACGATTGTAGATTTTACCGTAAAAAACTGGCATCTTAGTCGCCAGAATTTCACGGTAAAAGTAACAGTGGTACTGTTTTTCCATTTACAGTAATGCACTGTAAAAACGATCGTAAGTTTTACCGAAAAAAAACCAGTTGGCTCTGTCGCCAGAATTTCACTGTAAAAATAACAATGGGACTATTTTTCCATTTACAGTAATTCAGTGTAAAAACAACGACTGTAGATTTTACCGTAAAAAACTGGCATCTTAGTCGCCAGAATTTTACGGAAAAAATAACAGCGGTACTGTTTTTACATTTACAGTAATGCACTGTAAAAAACAACGACCGTAAGTTAGTAGTTCTGTCGCCAGATTTTCACTGTAAAAATAACACTGGTACTGTGTTTCCATTTACAGTAATTCGGTGTAAATTTTTTTTTACATTTTTATCTACACATTTTTGTCCTTTCCACTTTCTCATGCACTCCAGATGATTCTCAGAAATGCCCACGTACAACTTCGAAGCACTTGACCAGGGTGCTGAAGTTGGGGTTCTTCCTGTAGTTGGGGATGAGGGTGGACTGCACCCCCTTCCCGGCACATTCTATGTCCACGCGGGGACGGTCCACCTGAGCCAGGTTGACCCTCTTCAGGTCCCGCAAGCCCCAGAACAAGACCTGGACCAGGCAGCACAAAAACACGGTTATGTTTCACCAGTCAGGGTTTTTTGCCGTGTCGAGCTGTCAAAAGTCCTCACCTCGATCCTGTACTTGCTGAGAACTGGTCGGATTCCCAGCGGAACAGGGAGGAGCGGGCCGCGGTCCACGTCTGCCGGACCGTCTATGGGGGGGAGGTCGGCTTTGCCATTGGGTCCGATCTTAGGAAGGATTTGGAACACGTTACTCTCCGCCTGCAGTCAGACATGACAGACGGAAGAAGAAGAAACCTGCAGCAGCTCAAAGGCGGCCAGCATCTCTCCCGCCATGCCGTTCCCTCGGTAGATCTGGTAGTACTCCAGCTGAGGAGGGAAGCGGGGGGCGCCGTAGGGCTCCTCGGCCATCTTGACCACCGGCTTGGCGAAGGTTCGGCCCATGAAGTCTGCTTTGCCCTGAAAGACCAAAAAAATAGAACATTTTGAATGCATACTTGAAAAAATATCACTTTCTAGCCTGATTTAGCCATTCCTTTACCACTTTTGACCAGTGTTTGGAGTCATTGTCCTGTTGGAACACCCAACTGCGCCCAAGACCCAACCTCCAAGCAACGTTATCATGGACGCCCCTGCTTATTTCAGCAAGACAATGCCCAGCCACGTGTTACAACAGCATGGCTTCATAGTAAAAGAGTGTGGGTACTAGGCTGGCCTGCCTGTAGTCCAGACCTGTCTCCCATTGAGAATGTGTGGTGGATTATGAAGCCTAAAATACCCCAAGGGAGACTGTTGAACAACTTAAGCTGTACATCAAGCAAGAACGGAAAAGAATTCCACTTGAAAAGCTTCAAAAATGTGTCTCCTCAGTTCCCAAAGGTTTACTGAGTGTTGTTAAAAGGAAAGGCCATGTAACACAGTGGTAAAAATGCCCCTGTGACAACTTTTTTGCAATGTGTTGCTGCCATTACATTCTAAGTTCATGATTATTTGCAAAAAAAAAATTCTCGGTGTGAACATTAAATATCTTGTCTAACTTGGTAAAAAAAAAATGTTTAAGTTCAATAAGAGATTCCATTTTTTTTCATATTATTTTTCAGTATTAAATGGTTCAAGTCAGTCGAAAATTGTTTGTAGTTTGAAAAATAAATGATCTTTTTTATTTTATTTTTCAGTAGCAGTCAGTCAAAAATTGTTTATATTTTGAAAAATAAATTATCTAATTTATTTTATTTTTCAGTATCAGGTGGTTCAACTTGGTCAAAAATGTTTATAGTTTAAATAAGGATTTCATTTTTTTTTACATATTATTTTGCAGTATAAAATGGTTCAAATCAGTCGAAAATAGTTTGTAGTTTGAAAAATGAATTATCTTTATTTTATTTTTCAGTATCCAGTGGTTCAACTTGGTCAAAAAACACTTTAAATAAGGATTTAATTTTTTTTACATATTATTTTTCAGTATAAAATGGTTCAAGTCAGTCGAAAATTGTTTTTAGTTAGAAAAAGAAATTATCTTACTTATTTTATTTTTCAGTATCAGTCAGTCAAAAATTGTTTATATTTTGAAAAATAAATCATCTCGTTTTTTTAATTTTTCAGTATCAGGTGGTTCAACTTGGTCAAAAATGTTTATAGTTTAAATAAGGATTTCATTTTTTTTTTACATATTATTTTGCAGTATAAAATGGTTCAGGTCAGTCGAAAATAGTTTTTAGTTTGAAAAATTAATTATCTTTATTTTATTTTTCAGTATCCAGTGGTTCAACTTGGTCAAAAAACACTGTAAATAAGGATTTCATTTTTTTACATATTATTTTTCAGTATAAAATGGTTCAAGTCAGTCGAAAATTGTTTTTAGTTTGAAAAATAAATTATCTTACTTATTTTATTTTTCAGTATCAGTCAGTCAAAAATTGTTTGCAGTTTTAAAAATAAATTATTTTATTTATTTTATTTTTCCGTATCAGATGGTTCAAAATGTTTATAGTTTAAATAAGGATGTCATTTTTTTACTTTTTTTTTTTCAGTATAAAATGGTTCAAGTCAGTCGAAAATTGTTTTTAGTTTGAAAAATAAATTATCTTACCTATTTTATTTTTCAGTATCAGTCAGTCAAAAATTGTTTATATTTTGAAAAATAAATCATCTCGTTTATTTTATTTTTCAGTATCAGGTGGTTCAACTTGGTCAAAAATGTTTATAGTTTAAATAAGGATTTCATTTTTTTACATATTATTTTTTAGTATGAAATGGTTCAAATCAGTCGAAAATTGTTTTTAGTTTGAAAAATAAATGATCTTACTTATTTTATTTTTCAGTATCAGTCAGTCAAAAATTGTTTACAGTTTGAAAAATAAATTATTTTTATTTATTTTATTTTTCAGTATCAGATGGTTCAAAATGGTTATAGTTTAAATAAGGTTTTCATTTTTTTTAAATATTATTTTTCAGTATAAAATGGTTAAAGTCAGTCGAAAATTGTTTTTAGTTTGAAAAATAAATGATCTTACTTATTTTATTTTTCAGTATCAGTCAGTCAAAAATTGTTTATAGTTTGAAAAATTAATTATCTTAATTTTATTTTTCAGTATCAGGTGGTCTAACTTGGTCAAAAAAATGTTTAAGTTTAAAAAGGGATTCCATTTTTTCCCCACATTATTTTTCAGTATTAAATGGTTCAAGTCAGTCAAAAATTGCTTATAGTTTGAAAAATAAATTATCTTATTAATTTTATTTTTCAATTTCAGTCAGTCAAAAATTGTTTGCAGCTTTAAAAATAAATTATTTTATTTATTTTATTTTTCAGTATCAGATGGTTCAAAATGTTTATAGTTTAAATAAGGATGTCATTTTTTTTACTTTTTTTTTTTTCAGTATAAAATGGTTCAAGTCAGTCGAAAATTGTTTTTAGTTTGAAAAATAAATGATCTTACCTATTTTATTTTTCATTATCAGTCAGTCAAAAATTGTTTATATTTTGAAAAATAAATCATCTCGTTTATTTTATTTTTCAGTATCAGGTGGTTCAACTTGGTCAAAAATGTTTATAGTTTAAATAAGGATTTCATTTTTTTACATATTATTTTTTAGTATGAAATGGTTCAAATCAGTCGAAAATTGTTTTTAGTTTGAAAAATAAATGATCTTACTTATTTTATTTTTCAGTATCACAGTCAAAAATTGTTTACAGTTTGAAAAATAAATTATTTTATTTATTTTATTTTTCAGTATCAAATGGTTCAAAATGTTTATAGTTTAAATAAGGATTTCATTTTTTTACATATTATTTTTCAGTATAAAATGGTTAAAGTCAGTCGAAAATTGTTTTTAGTTTGAAAAATAAATGATCTTACTTATTTTATTTTTCAGTATCAGTCAGTCAAAAATTGTTTATATTTTGAAAAATAAATCATCTCGTTTATTTTATTTTTCAGTATCAGGTGGTTCAACTTGGTCAAAAATTTTTGTAGTTTAAATAAGGATTTCATTTTTTTACATATTATTTTTTAGTATGAAATGGTTCAAATCAGTCGAAAATTGTTTTTAGTTTGAAAAATTAATTATCTTTATTTTATTTTTCAGTATCCAGTGGTTCAACTTGGTCAAAAAACACTTTAAATAAGGATTTCATTTTTTTTTACATATTATTTTTCTGTATAAAATGGTTCAAGTCAGTCGAAAATTGTTTTTAGTTTGAAAAATAAATTATTTTATTTATTTTATTTTTCAGTATCAGATGGTTCAAAATGGTTATAGTTTAAATAAGGTTTTCATTTTTTTTACATATTATTTTTCAGTATAAAATGGTTAAAGTCAGTCGAAAATTGTTTTTAATTTGAAAAATAAATGATCTTACTTATTTTATTTTTCAGTATCAGTCAGTCAAAAATTGTTTATAGTTTGAAAAATTAATTATCTTAATTTTAATTTTCAGTATCAGGTGGTCTAACTTGGTCAAAAAAAATGTTTAAGTTTAAAAAAGGATTCCATTTTTTTCCCACATTATTTTTCAGTATTAAATGGGTCAAGTCAGTCGACAATTGCTTATAGTTTGAAAAATAAATTATCTTATTAATTTAATTTTTCAATTTCAGTCAGTCAAAAAATGTTTACAGTTTGAAAAATAAATTATTTTATTTATTTTATTTTTCAGTATCAGATGGTTCAAAATGTTTATAGTTTAAATAAGGATGTCATTTTTTTTACATTTTTTTTTCAGTATAAAATGGTTCAAGTCAGTCGAAAATTGTTTTTAGTTTGAAAAATAAATTATCTTACCATTTTATTTTACAGTATCAGTCAGTCAAAAATTGTTTATATTTTGAAAAATAAATCATCTCGTTTATTTTATTTTTCAGTATCAGGTGGTTCAACTTGGTCAAAACTGTTTATAGTTTAAATAAGGATTTCATTTTTTTACATATTATTTTTCAGTATAAAATGGTTAAAAATCAGTCGAAAATTGTTTTTAGTTTGAAAAATAAATGATCTTACTTATTTTATTTTTCAGTATCAGTCAGTCAAAAATTGTTTACAGTTTGAAAAATAAATTATTTTATTTATTTTATTTTTCAGTATCAGATGGTTCAAAATGGTTATAGTTTAAATAAGGATTTCATTTTTTTACATATTATTTTTCAGTATAAAATGGTTAAAAATCAGTCGAAAATTGTTTTTAGTTTGAAAAATAAATGATCTTACTTATTTTATTTTTCAGTATCAGTCAGTCAAAAATTGTTTATAGTTTGAAAAATTAATTATCTTAATTTTATTTTTCAGAATCAGGTGGTCTAACTTGGTCAAAAAAAATCTTTAAGTTTAAAAAGGGATTCCATTTTTTCCCCACATTATTTTTCAGTATTAAATGGTTCAAGTCAGTCAAAAATTGCTAATAGTTTGAAAAATAAATTATCTTATTAATTTTATTTGTCAATTTCAGTCAGTCAAAAATTGTTTACAGTTTGAAAAATAAATTATTTCATTTATTTTATTTTTCAGTATCAGATGGTTTACTTTGGTCAAAACTGTTTATAGTTTAAATAAGGATTTCATTTTTTTTTACATATTATTTTGCAGTATAATATGGTTCAAGTCAGTCGAAAATAGTTTTTAGTTTGAAAAATGAATTATCTTTATTTTATTTTTCAGTATCCAGTGGTTCACCTTGGTCAAAAAACACTTTAAATAAGGATTTAATTTTTTTTACATATTATTTTTCAGTATAAAATGGTTCAAGTCAGTCGAAAATTGTTTTTAGTTTGAAAAATAAATGATCTTACTCATCTTATGTTTCAGTATCAGTCAGTTAAAAATTGTTTACAGTTTGAAAAATAAATTATTTTATTCATTTTATTTTTCAGTATCAGATGGTTCAAAATGGTTATAGTTTGAATAAGGTTTTCATTTTTTTACATATTATTTTTCAGTATAAAATGGTTCAAGTCAGTCGAAAATTGTTTTTAGTTTGAAAAATAAATTATCTTACCTATTTTATTTTTCAGTATCAGTCAGTCAAAAATTGTTTATATTTTGAAAAATAAATCATCTCGTTTATTTTATTTTTCAGTGTCAGGTGGTTCAACTTGGTCAAAAATGTTTATAGTTTAAATAAGGATTTCATTTTTTTACATATTAATTTTCAGTATAAAATGGTTAAAGTCAGTCGAAAATTGTTTTTAGTTTGAAAAATAAATGATCTTACTTATTTTATTTTTCAGTATCAGTCAGTCAAAAATTGTTCATAGTTTGAAAAATGAATTATCTTAATTTTATTTTTCAGTATCAGGTGGTCTAACTTGGTCAAAAAAAATGTTTAAGTTTAAAAAGGGATTCCATTTTTTTCCCACATTATCTTTCAGTATTAAATGGTTGAAGTCAGTCCAAAATTGCTTATGGTTTGAAAAATAAATTATCTTATTAATTTTATTCGTCAATTTCAGTCAGTCAAAAATTGTTTACATTTTGAAAAATAAATTATTTCATTTATTTTATTTTTCAGTATCAGATGGTTTACTTTGGTCAAAACTGTTTATAGTTTAAATAAGGATTTCATTTTTTTTTACATATTATTTTGCAGTATAAAATGGTTCAAGTCAGTCGAAAATAGTTTTTAGTTTGAAAAATGAATTATCTTTATTTTATTTTTCAGTATCCAGTGGTTCACCTTGGTCAAAAAACACTTTAAATAAGGATTTAATTTTTTTTACATATTATTTTTCAGTATAAAATGGTTCAAGTCAGTCGAAAATTGTTTTTAGTTTGAAAAATAAATGATCTTACTCATCTTATGTTTCAGTATCAGTCAGTTAAAAATTGTTTACAGTTTGAAAAATAAATTATTTTATTCATTTTATTTTTCAGTATCAGATGGTTCAAAATGGTTATAGTTTGAATAAGGTTTTCATTTTTTTACATATTATTTTTCAGTATAAAATGGTTAAAGTCAGTCGAAAATTGTTTTTAGTTTGAAAAATAAATGATCTTACTTATTTTATTTTTCAGTATCAGTCAGTCAAAAATTGTTTATAGTTTGAAAAATGAATTATCTTAATTTTATTTTTCAGTATCAGGTGGTCTAACTTGGTCAAAAAAAATGTTTAAGTTTAAAAAGGGATTCCATTTTTTCCCCACATTATTTTTCAGTATTAAATGGTTCAAGTCAGTCAAAAATTGCTTATAGTTTGAAAAATAAATTATCTTATTAATTTTATTTGTCAATTTCAGTCAGTCAAAAATTGTTTACAGTTTGAAAAATAAATTATTTTATTTATTTTATTTTTCAGTATCAGATGGTTCAAAATGTTTATAGTTTAAATAAGGATGTCATTTTTTTTACATTTTTTTTTCAGTATAAAATGGTTCAAGTCAGTCGAAAATTGTTTTTAGTTTGAAAAATAAATTATCTTACCATTTTATTTTACAGTATCAGTCAGTCAAAAATTGTTTATATTTTGAAAAATAAATCATCTCGTTTATTTTATTTTTCAGTATCAGGTGGTTCAACTTGGTCAAAACTGTTTATAGTTTAAATAAGGATTTCATTTTTTTACATATTATTTTTCAGTATAAAATGGTTAAAAATCAGTCGAAAATTGTTTTTAGTTTGAAAAATAAATGATCTTACTTATTTTATTTTTCAGTATCAGTCAGTCAAAAATTGTTTACAGTTTGAAAAATAAATTATTTTATTTATTTTATTTTTCAGTATCAGATGGTTCAAAATGGTTATAGTTTAAATAAGGATTTCATTTTTTTACATATTATTTTTCAGTATAAAATGGTTAAAAATCAGTCGAAAATTGTTTTTAGTTTGAAAAATAAATGATCTTACTTATTTTATTTTTCAGTATCAGTCAGTCAAAAATTGTTTATAGTTTGAAAAATTAATTATCTTAATTTTATTTTTCAGAATCAGGTGGTCTAACTTGGTCAAAAAAAATCTTTAAGTTTAAAAAGGGATTCCATTTTTTCCCCACATTATTTTTCAGTATTAAATGGTTCAAGTCAGTCAAAAATTGCTAATAGTTTGAAAAATAAATTATCTTATTAATTTTATTTGTCAATTTCAGTCAGTCAAAAATTGTTTACAGTTTGAAAAATAAATTATTTCATTTATTTTATTTTTCAGTATCAGATGGTTTACTTTGGTCAAAACTGTTTATAGTTTAAATAAGGATTTCATTTTTTTTTACATATTATTTTGCAGTATAATATGGTTCAAGTCAGTCGAAAATAGTTTTTAGTTTGAAAAATGAATTATCTTTATTTTATTTTTCAGTATCCAGTGGTTCACCTTGGTCAAAAAACACTTTAAATAAGGATTTAATTTTTTTTACATATTATTTTTCAGTATAAAATGGTTCAAGTCAGTCGAAAATTGTTTTTAGTTTGAAAAATAAATGATCTTACTCATCTTATGTTTCAGTATCAGTCAGTTAAAAATTGTTTACAGTTTGAAAAATAAATTATTTTATTCATTTTATTTTTCAGTATCAGATGGTTCAAAATGGTTATAGTTTGAATAAGGTTTTCATTTTTTTACATATTATTTTTCAGTATAAAATGGTTAAAGTCAGTCGAAAATTGTTTTTAGTTTGAAAAATAAATGATCTTACTTATTTTATTTTTCAGTATCAGTCAGTCAAAAATTGTTTATAGTTTGAAAAATGAATTATCTTAATTTTATTTTTCAGTATCAGGTGGTCTAACTTGGTCAAAAAAAATGTTTAAGTTTAAAAAGGGATTCCATTTTTTCCCCACATTATTTTTCAGTATTAAATGGTTCAAGTCAGTCAAAAATTGCTTATAGTTTGAAAAATAAATTATCTTATTAATTTTATTTGTCAATTTCAGTCAGTCAAAAATTGTTTACAGTTTGAAAAATAAATTATTTTATTTATTTTATTTTTCAGTATCAGATGGTTCAAAATGTTTATAGTTTAAATAAGGATGTCATTTTTTTTACATTTTTTTTTCAGTATAAAATGGTTCAAGTCAGTCGAAAATTGTTTTTAGTTTGAAAAATAAATTATCTTACCATTTTATTTTACAGTATCAGTCAGTCAAAAATTGTTTATATTTTGAAAAATAAATCATCTCGTTTATTTTATTTTTCAGTATCAGGTGGTTCAACTTGGTCAAAACTGTTTATAGTTTAAATAAGGATTTCATTTTTTTACATATTATTTTTCAGTATAAAATGGTTAAAAATCAGTCGAAAATTGTTTTTAGTTTGAAAAATAAATGATCTTACTTATTTTATTTTTCAGTATCAGTCAGTCAAAAATTGTTTACAGTTTGAAAAATAAATTATTTTATTTATTTTATTTTTCAGTATCAGATGGTTCAAAATGGTTATAGTTTAAATAAGGATTTCATTTTTTTACATATTATTTTTCAGTATAAAATGGTTAAAAATCAGTCGAAAATTGTTTTTAGTTTGAAAAATAAATGATCTTACTTATTTTATTTTTCAGTATCAGTCAGTCAAAAATCGTTTATAGTTTGAAAAATTAATTATCTTAATTTTATTTTTCAGAATCAGGTGGTCTAACTTGGTCAAAAAAAATGTTTAAGTTTAAAAAGGGATTCAAATTTTTTTCCCCATTATTTTTCAGTATTAAATGGTTCAAGTCAGTCGACAATTGCTTATAGTTTGAAAAATAAATTATCTTATTAATTTTATTTTTCAATTTCAGTCAGTCAAAAAATGTTTACAGTTTGAAAAATAAATTATTTTATTTATTTTATTTTTCAGTATCAGATGGTTCAAAATGTTTATAGTTTAAATAAGGATGTCATTTTTTTACTTTTTTTTTTCAGTATAAAATGGTTCAAGTCAGTCGAAAATTGTTTTTAGTTTGAAAAATAAATTATCTTACCATTTTATTTTTCAGTATCAGTCAGTCAAAAATTGTTTATATTTTGAAAAATAAATCATCTCGTTTATTTTATTTTTCAGTATCAGGTGGTTCAACTTGGTCAAAAATGTTTATAGTTTAAATAAGGATTTCATTTTTTTTACATATTATTTTTTAGTATAAAATGGTTCAAATCAGTCGAAAATTGTTTTTAGTTTGAAAAATAAATGATCTTACTTATTTTATTTTTCAGTATCAGTCAGTCAAAAATTGTTTACAGTTTGAAAAATAAATTATTTTATTTATTTTATTTTTCAGTTTTAGATGGTTCAAAATGGTTATAGTTTAAATAAGGATTTCATTTTTTTACATATTATTTTTTAGTATAAAATGGTTCAAATCAGTCGAAAATTGTTTTTAGTTTGAAAAATAAATGATCTTACTTATTTTATTTTTCAGTATCAGTCAGTCAAAAACTGTTTACAGTTTGAAAAATAAATTATTTTATTTTTCAGTATCAGATGGTTCAAAATGGTTATAGTTTAAATAAAGGTTTCATTTTTTTACATATTATTTTTCAGTATAAAATGGTTAAAGTCAGTCGAAAATTGTTTTTAGTTTGAAAAATAAATGATCTTACTTATTTTATTTTTCAGTATCAGTCAGTCAAAAATTGTTTATAGTTTGAAAAATTAATTATCTTAATTTTATTTTTCAGTATCAGGTGGTCTAACTTGGTCAAAAAAAATGTTTAAGTTTAAAAAGGGATTCAATTTTTTTTTCACATTATTTTTCAGTATTAAATGGTTCAAGTCAGTCGACAATTGCTTATAGTTTGAAAAATAAATTATCTTATTAATTTTATTTTTCAATTTCAGTCAGTCAAAAAATGTTTACAGTTTGAAAAATAAATTATTTTATTTTTCAGTATAAGATGGTTTACCTTGGTCAAAACTGTTTATAGTTTAAATAAGGATTTCATTTGTTTTACAAATTCATGATTATTTGCAAAAAAAAAATTCTTAATGTGAACATGAAATATCTTGTCTTTGCAGTCTATTGAATATAAGTTGAAAAGGATTTGCAAATCATTCTATTCTCTTTTTATTTACCATTTACACAACGTGACAACTTCACTGCTTTTGTATATGTATTTATATTTAAAAATGTTTAAACATTTAATACTGTAATTATGAATTTTTTTTCATGTTGTTATTTCCCACTTATGTTGCCAGACTTGGTCCCTTGGTGAGGCAAGTTATCCTGATGGTTTGGGTACCTAATGAATGAAACATGGCTTGAGATGCGCATGTTTGCAGCCAAACTGTACACTACTTACACATGAAAATAAAAACAAATGAAGGGGGAAGAAAACGACTAAATTAAATAACCAGTAAACTGCAAAACAGTTGCACTTCCTCCTAAATGTGTCAAATTCCATCTCTCTTGCAGTTAGTGGTTATGAAGAGTTCGCAGACTTAATTATAGACAACATAAACAGCACAAAACATTTCCCTCAAAGGAATGCAACAGGCGCAAGTCGGCCGTTTGTGCAGCGACACGTCCTTGTTCCTCCTGCATGCCTTTTTTTATGCACAACAAAGACATTTCACACGCTACTTATCCGAAGGTTCGTCCCAAACAAGCGCGTTATTGTCGGGGGGGCAGGTGTAGAAAAGAAAATGTAACAGTCAGCAAAATGTGATGCAAATACCCTGAAATCAAGATCCAACCGGCCACTTCATTAGGTACACCTGCAGTATATAATTTCAACGGAAACCACAGCCATTACCTCCCTGCTTGGCACTCAGCATCAAGGGTTGGAATTGGGGGTTAAATCACCAAAAATGATTACCGAGCGCGGCCACCGCTGCTGCTTACTGCTCCCCTCACCTCCCAGGGGGTGGAACAAGGGGATGGGTCAAATGCAGAGAATAATTTCGCCACACCGAGTGTGTGTGTGAATCATTGGTACTTGGTTGAAGAATGTGCAAATTGTGGAAGCTTAGAAAATGGACAATTCATTTTGAATGGGGAAAATGTCCCTGAAAACTGGGAATTCTTGGGAATCCGGGAATTTTAAAAAAAAATAGTTGAATGACAGCACACAATTTTGAACAGGCTGAATATTTTGAAGTTGGAACAGTTTGGAACAGTTGGAACTTTGAAAAATGTCCCATTCAATTCAATGGGAATTTCATGGAAATTTGGGAATTTCGAGAAAAGCGGGAATTTTTTTTGGAAAATGTTGACTTGAATGTTCTGAATGGTTGGTGTTGGAATTTTTCAAATCGGTCGAGAAATGTTGCAGTTGTAACATTTTTAATTGAGAAATGATATTAAGTAATTCCAGGAATTTCGGGAAAACCGGGAATTTTTCCAGCTAAAAAAACAACTTTGTTTTTTGTCCTTATTAAGAGGAATGTTTGGACGGTGAAACGGGTTGAAAAATGTGGAAGGAGTAGTCGACAGAAAAAAGGCATTCTGGGAATTCCTGGAAATTTTTTTAACTTGAAAAAATTATAGTTTAAATGTCCAGGATAAGTGTAATATGTTAAAGGTGAAATGGTTTGAGTCGGTTGAAAAATGTGGGAATTGTGGAACTTTGAAAAATGTCCCATTCGTTTCAATGGAAATTTCATGGAAATTTTGGAACTTTGAGAAAAGCGGGAATTTTTTTGGAAAATTTTAAAAGACTTGAATGTTCTGAATGAGTTGAAATGGTTGGTGTTGGAATTTTTCAAATTGGTAGAGAAATGTTGAAGTAGTAACATTTTTAATTGAGAAATTGTATTAGGGATTTCCAGGAATTTAAAAAAAAACGGGAATTTTTCCAGTTCAAAAAACCACTTAGTTTTTTGTCCTGATTAAGAAGAATGTCTGGACGGTGGAACGGTTGAAGTCCATTGAAAAATGTGGAAGGATCAGTCGACAGAAAAAAGGAATTCTGGGAATTCCTGGAATTTTTTTTAACTTGGAAAAATTATAGTTTAAATGTCCAGGATAAGTGGAATATGTTAAAATTGGAATGGTTTGAATCGGGTGAAAAATGTGGGAAATGTGGAACTTTGAAAAATGTCCCATTCATTTCAATGGGAATTTCATGGAGATTTGGGAACTTTGAGAAAAGCGGGAATTTTTG
>NC_084576.2:30507500-30515000 GCF_033978685.3 Nerophis lumbriciformis
CTTCTGTTTTGTTGGATCAGCCGTTTTACTGCCGTGTTACATGTGACGCTTGGAAACAATGAAGGTATGTAGATAAACATTTACAAAATATTCCTGTGTAAATAACTCATTTCACAACGTATTTATCTGAGGCTTACCAGCCTAATGTATGGAAACATATTTTTTTTCTTCTAAAATTAGTATAGTCCAGAAATATTAGCAAAGAACATCATAGCAAACAGGAAGTGCGTTGTCTCGCTCACCTCAGTGACCTGGCTCTGCGTGGAGAAGAAGACCCGTGCAAAAGGATCCGAGAGTCCAGTGCTGTCGGCAGCGAAGAGGCTGCGAGCTTGGTACATGTGCACCCTCAGCTGGAAGATCTGCTTCACTGCCAACACACAGAAGGTTGACTTGGAGTCTGGCTGGCTTTTTAATGATCTTCTAGCGGTAATACATGTCACTGGAGCGTGTTCAAAAGTAGCATATGTGATCGGGCTAATCAGAAAAAAATTAATAAAATGAAGAAAAAAAAGAAAAGAAAAGAAAAAAAAAATCAGGCTTTGCTACACATCTTAAAGTGAGGCCAAACACCCATCACTCAGTTGCAGACGTAGGAGTTGTAAGTTTGATCATTTAGTTTTATATGATATACTAACCTAGCATGATTTTTAAATGTAATGTTAGCATGTCAGCTCACATAGATATGCTAGTGTTGCTAACCTAGCATGATGTTAAAATATAATGTTCGCATGTAGCTCACGTAGCTATGCTCGTGTTGCTAACCAACAATTATGGTAAAAAGTAATGTTAACATGAGGCTCACATAGCTATGCTAGTGTTGCTAACCTAGCATGTGGTTATAAATATAATAAATACATAGAGCAATATTGCCCCCTTGTGGTTCTGTGCTGTCACAACTCCCTCCTCGAACCATAACAAGGCTCACATAGCTATTGTCGTGTTGCTAACCTAACATGTGGTTAAAATGTATATTAGCATGTGGTTCACACATCTATGCTAGTGTTGCTAACCAAGAATTATGGTAAACTGTAATGTTAACATGTAGCTCACGTAGTTATGCTAGTGTTGCTAATCTAGAATTATGGTAAAATGCAATGTTAGCATATAGCTCACATAGATGTGCCAGTGATGCTAACCTAGCATGTGGTCAAAATGTATTTTAGCATGTAGCTCACATAGCTATGCTTGTGTTGCTAACCTACAATTATGGTAAAAAGTAATGTTAACATGAGGCTCACAAAGCTATGCTAGTTTTGCTAACATAGCATGTGGTTAAAATATATATTAGCATGTAACTGACATAGCTATGCTAGTGTTGCTAACCTAGAATTATGGTAAAATGCAATGTTAGCATATAGATCAGATAGATATGCTCGTGTTGCTAACCTAGCATGTGGCTAAAATGTATACTAGCATGTGGTTCACACAGCTATGCTAGTGTTGCTAACCAACAATTATGGTAAAAAGTAATGTTAACATGAGGCTCACATAGCTATGCTAGTGTTGCTAACCTAGCATGTGGTTATAAATATAATAAATACATAGAGCAATATTGCCCCCTTGTAGTTCTGTGCTGTCACAACTCCCTCCTCCAACCATAACAAGGCTCACATAGCTATTGTCGTGTTGCTAACCTAGCATGTGGTTAAAATATCTATTAGCACGTAGCTCACACAGCTATGCTAGTGTTGCTAACCCAGAATTATGGTAAACTGTAATGTTAACATGTAGCTCACGTAGTTATGCTAGTGTTGCTAATCTAGAATTATGGTAAAATGCAATGTTAGCATATAGCTCACATAGATATGCCAGTGATGCTAACCTAGCATGTGGTCAAAATGTATTTTAGCATGTAGCTCACATAGCTATGCTTGTGTTGCTAACCTACAATTATGGTAAAAAGTAATGTTAACATGAGGCTCACAAAGCTCTGCTAGTTTTGCTAACATAGCATATGGTTAAAATATATATTAGCATGTAGCTGACATAGCTATGCTAGTGTTGCTAACCTAGAATTATGGTAAAATGCAATGTTGGCATATAGATCACATAGATATGCTCGTGTTGCTAACCTAGCATTTGGCTAAAATGTATACTAGCATGTGGTTCACACAGCTACGCTAGTGTTGCTAACCTAGAATTATGGTAAAAAGTAATGTTAGCATATAGCTCACATAGCTATGCTAGTGTTGCTAACCTAGAATTATGGTAAAATGCAATGTTTGCATATAGCTCACATAGATATGCTAGTGTTGCTAACCTAGCATGTGGTTAAAATGTATATTAGCATGTGGTTCACACAGCTATGCTAGTGTTGCTAACCTAGAATTATGGTAAAATGCAATGTTTGCATATAGCTCACATAGCTATGCTAATGTTGCTAACCTAGAATTATGGTAAAATGCAATGTTTGCATATAGCTCACATAGATATGCCAGTGATGCTAACCTAGCATGTGGTCAAAATGTATTTTAGCATGTAGCTCACATAGCTATGCTTGTGTTGCTAACCTACAATTATGGTAAAAAGTAATGTTAACATGAGGCTCACAAAGCTATGCTAGTTTTGCTAACATAGCATGTGGTCAAAATGTATTTTAGCATGTAGCTCACATAGCTATGCTTGTGTTGCTAACCTACAATTATGGTAAAAAGTAATGTTAACATGAGGCTCACAAAGCTATGCTAGTTTTGCTAACATAGCATGTGGTTAAAATATATATTAGCATGTAGCTGACATAGCTATGGTAGTGTTGCTAACCTAGAATTATGGTAAAATGCAATGTTAGCATATAGATCACATAGATATGCTCGTGTTGCTAACTTAGCATGTGGATAAAATGTATACTAACATGTGGTTCACACAGCTATGCTAGTGTTGCTAACCTAGAATTATGGTAAAAAGTAATGTTAGCATATAGCTCACATAGCTATGCTAGTGTTGCTAACCTAGAATTTTGGTAAAATGCAATGTTTGCATATAGCTCACATAGATATGCTAGTGTTGCTAACCTAGCATGTGGTTAAAATGTATATTAGCATGTGGCTCACACAGCTATGCTAGTGTTGCTAACCTAGAATGATGGTAAAATGCAATGTTAGCATATAGATCACATAGATATGCTAGTGTTGCTAACCTAGCATGTGGTTAAAATGTATATTAGCATGTGGTTCACACAGCTATGCTAGTGTTGCTAACCTAGAATGATGGTAAAATGCAATGTTAGCATATAGATCACATAGATATGCTAGTGTTGCTAACCTAGCATGTGGTTAAAATGTATATTAGCATGTGGTTCACACAGCTATGCTAGTGTTGCTAACCTAGAATTATGGTAAAAAGTAATGTTAGCATATAGCTCACATAGCTATGCTAGTGTTGCTAACCTAGCATGTGGTTATAAATATAATAAATACATAGAGCAATATTGCCCCCTTGTGGTTCTGTGCTGTCACAACTCCCTCCTCCAACCATAACAAGGCTCACATAGCTATTGTAGTGTTGCTAACCTAGCATGTGGTTAAAATATATATTAGCACGTAGCTCACACAGCTATGCTAGTGTTGCTAACCTAGAATTATGGTAAACTGTAATGTTAACATGTAGCTCACGTAGTTATGCTAGTGTTGCTAATCTAGAATTATGGTAAAATGCAATGTTAGCATATAGCTCACATAGATATGCCAGTGATGCTAACCTAGCATGTGGTCAAAATGTATTTTAGCATGTAGCTCACATAGCTATGCTTGTGTTGCTAACCTACAATTATGGTAAAAAGTAATGTTAACATGAGGCTCACAAAGCTATGCTAGTTTTGCTAACATAGCATGTGGTCAAAATGTATTTTAGCATGTAGCTCACATAGCTATGCTTGTGTTGCTAACCTACAATTATGGTAAAAAGTAATGTTAACATGAGGCTCACAAAGCTATGCTAGTTTTGCTAACATAGCATGTGGTTAAAATATATATTAGCATGTAGCTGACATAGCTATGGTAGTGTTGCTAACCTAGAATTATGGTAAAATGCAATGTTAGCATATAGATCACATAGATATGCTCGTGTTGCTAACTTAGCATGTGGATAAAATGTATACTAACATGTGGTTCACACAGCTATGCTAGTGTTGCTAACCTAGAATTATGGTAAAAAGTAATGTTAGCATATAGCTCACATAGCTATGCTAGTGTTGCTAACCTAGAATTTTGGTAAAATGCAATGTTTGCATATAGCTCACATAGATATGCTAGTGTTGCTAACCTAGCATGTGGTTAAAATGTATATTAGCATGTGGCTCACACAGCTATGCTAGTGTTGCTAACCTAGAATGATGGTAAAATGCAATGTTAGCATATAGATCACATAGATATGCTAGTGTTGCTAACCTAGCATGTGGTTAAAATGTATATTAGCATGTGGTTCACACAGCTATGCTAGTGTTGCTAACCTAGAATGATGGTAAAATGCAATGTTAGCATATAGATCACATAGATATGCTAGTGTTGCTAACCTAGCATGTGGTTAAAATGTATATTAGCATGTGGTTCACACAGCTATGCTAGTGTTGCTAACCTAGAATTATGGTAAAAAGTAATGTTAGCATATAGCTCACATAGCTATGCTAGTGTTGCTAACCTAGCATGTGGTTATAAATATAATAAATACATAGAGCAATATTGCCCCCTTGTGGTTCTGTGCTGTCACAACTCCCTCCTCCAACCATAACAAGGCTCACATAGCTATTGTAGTGTTGCTAACCTAGCATGTGGTTAAAATATCTATTAGCACGTAGCTCACACAGCTATGCTAGTGTTGCTAACCTAGAATTATGGTAAACTGTAATGTTGACATGTAGCTCACGTAGTTATGCTAGTGTTGCTAATCTAGAATTATGGTAAAATGCGATGTTAGCATATAGCTCACATAGATATGCCAGTGATGCTAACCTAGCATGTGGTCAAAATGTATTTTTGCATGTAGCTCACATAGCTATGCTTGTGTTGCTAACCTACAATTATGGTAAAAAGTAATGTTAACATGAGGCTCACAAAGCTATGCTAGTTTTGCTAACATAGCATGTGGTCAAAATGTATATTAGCATGTAGCTCACATAGCTATGCTTGTGTTGCTAACCTACAATTATGGTTAAAAAGTAATGTTAACATGAGGCTCACAAAGCTATGCTAGTTTTGCTAACATAGCATGTGGTTAAAATATATATTAGCATGTAGCTGACATAGCTATGCTAGTGTTGCTAACCTAGAATTATGGTAAAATGCAATGTTAGCATATAGATCACATAGATATGCTCGTGATACTAACCTAGCATGTGGCTAAAATGTATACTAGCATGTGGTTCACACAGCTACGCTAGTGTTGCTAACCAACAATTATGGTAAAAAGTAATGTTAACATGAGGCTCACATAGCTATGCTAGTGTTGCTAACCTAGCATGTGGTTATATATATATAATAAATACATAGAGCAATATTGCCCCCTTGTGGTTCTGTGCTGTCACAACTCCCTCCTCCAACCATAACAAGGCTCACATAGCTATTGTAGTGTTGCTAACCTAGCATGTGGTTAAAATATATATTAGCACGTAGCTCACACAGCTATGCTAGTGTTGCTAACCTAGAATTATGGTAAACTGTAATGTTAACATGTAGCTCACGTAGTTATGCTAGTGTTGCTAATCTAGAATTATGGTAAAATGCAATGTTAGCATATAGCTCACATAGATATGCCAGTGATGCTAACCTAGCATGTATGCTTGTGTTGCTAACCTACAATTATGGTAAAAAGTAATGTTAACATGAGGCTCACAAAGCTATGCTAGTTTTGCTAACATAGCATGTGGTTAAAATATATATTAGCATGTAGCTGACATAGCTATGCTAGTGTTGCTAACCTAGAATTATGGTAAAATGCAATATTGGCATATAGATCACATAGATATGCTCGTGATGCTAACCTAGCATGTGGCTAAAATGTATACTAGCATGTGGTTCCACAGCTACGCTAGTGTTGCTAACCTAGAATTATGGTAAAAAGTAATGTTAGCATATAGCTCACATAGCTATGCTAGTGTTGCTAACCTAGAATTATGGTAAAATGCAATGTTTGCATATAGCTCACATAGATATGCTAGTGTTGCTAACCTAGCATGTGGTTAAAATGTATATTAGCATGTGGCTCACACAGCTATGCTAGTGTTGCTAACCTAGAATGATGGTAAAATGCAATGTTAGCATATAGATCACATAGATATGCTAGTGTTGCTAACCTAGCATGTGGTTAAAATGTATATTAGCATGTGGTTCACACAGCTATGCTAGTGTTGCTAACCTAGAATTATGGTAAAAAGTAATGTTAGCATATAGCTCACATAGCTATGCTAGTGTTGCTAACCTAGAATTTTGGTAAAATGCAATGTTTGCATATAGCTCACATAGATATGCTAGTGTTGCTAACCTAGCATGTGGTTAAAATGTATAGTAGCATGTGGCTCACACAGCTATGCTAGTGTTGCTAACCTAGAATGATGGTAAAATGCAATGTTAGCATATAGATCACATAGATATGCTAGTGTTGCTAACCTAGCATGTGGTTAAAATGTATATTAGCATGTGGTTCACACAGCTATGCTAGTGTAGCTAACCTAGACTTATGGTCAAATGCAATGTTAGCATGAGGCTCACATAGATATGCTAGTGTTGCTAACCTAACATGTGGTTAAAATGTTTATTAGCATGTGGCTCACACAGCTATGCTAGTGTTGCTAACCTAGAATTATGGTAAAATGCAATGTTAGCATATAGCTCACAGATAATTTTTAGTATGTTACTCCACATTTAAGTCATGAGCCACAACTTCTATGCTGGAGGCTCCGCCTCCACCCACAGAGACAAAGCAATTGAATGACTGACAAAAAGGTTCCCTCTGCTTATTTAACTCCGCTAAAAGACCTCCTGCAGCCTATTTTTAAGCAATGATGAACAAAACAATTGAATGAATAAGCTACTCACTCATGTACGTGAGACTGATTGGCGGCGCGGACGCTAAGCCAGGACCTCTCGACAGTTTATTTTCCTCGAAGCCGTTGGGAAGTCCACACAGGAAGTCTTTGCGTTGGCGGTTGAGTCCCAACCACAGGTAAATCTCGATCTTGGACTGCACGGTCCAGCCTGCAGGCCCAAAACCTCTTTTGCCCGGGATCTTGATGAAGAAAGGAAGAAGTCAGACATGTGGGGAAAAAAACAAGGAAGAAGATTTAGGTGTGGCGCACCCTGAGGAAGATGGTTTTCACTTTGCCGCAGTCCTTCCCTCGCTCCTCGTCCATGCCCGAGTACAAGATGTCTTTGGACGCCACTCGTGCGTACGCCATCCTCTTGCCGTTGCTGATCATCCATATGAAAACATCGGGAACACTGTGTTGAGGCTGAAAACAAAATGGTTTTGTTTGATGGATTTCTTCTTCATGGCACTTATTGAGGCCAC
>NC_084576.2:30520000-30597500 GCF_033978685.3 Nerophis lumbriciformis
GTGCACGTCGTTCAGACCTTCCTCCTGCGACCACAGAGCACCAGCGTGAAGATGAAGCTACAGGCGCTATCTCGCCGGTGGAGCCACTTGCCAGTTTGTCCGCAATGTTGTCTATGATGTTGGCGTTGTACAGCCTGCGCCTCTGGTCCTGCCACCAGCTCTTGATGTAAACGCACGGCTTGCGCTCAAAGTAGGGCAGGTGGAAGTAGTTTCTGCAAGCAGTCATCGCAAACATATAACAATGTTAACCAGAATATGCAATTTTGTGAAAAAAATTGCATGTGACGGCTGTATGTGTGCAATACACACAAGTCACATTAAAATGCTAACATTAGCAGGCCGACAAGTCTTTAATTTTTTTTTTTTCTATTTAATTTTTTTAAATTTTGTATTTTTGTATTTAATTTTTTTTAATTTTTTTTATTTGCCAACAATAAAATGTTAGGCAACTGTGAATTTGTTATAATTTAATTTGCTATAATTTACCCATTAAGTAACTCTTTATTTTATTTTATTTTATTTTAGCTTAATTTAGTTGAGTTTATTTTCTTTCATTTTATTTGCCAACAATAAACTGTCAGGCAACTGTGAATTTAATTTAAAATGCTAACATTAGCAGGCCGACAAGTCTTTAATTTTTTTTTTTTCTATTTAATTTTTTTAAATTTTGTATTTTTGTATTTAATTTTTTTTAAATTTTTTTATTTGCCAACAATAAAATGTTAGGCAACTGTGAATTTGTTATAATTTAATTTGCTATAATTTACCCATTAAGTAACTCTTTATTTTATTTTATTTTATTTTAGCTTAATTTAGTTGAGTTTATTTTCTTTCATTTTATTTGCCAACAATAAACTGTCAGGCAACTGTGAATTTAATTTAAAATGCTAACATTAGCAGGCCGACAAGTCTTTAATTTTTTTTTTTTCTATTTAATTTTTTTAAATTTTGTATTTTTGTATTTAATTTTTTTTTTTTAATTTTATTTGCCAACAATAAAATGTTAAGCAACTGTGAATTTGTTATAATTTAATTTGCTATAATTTACCCATTAAGTAACTCTTTATTTTATTTTATTTTATTTTAGCTTAATTTAGTTGAGTTTATTTTCTTTCATTTTATTTGCCAACAATAAACTGTTAGGCAACTGTGAATTTAATTTAAAATGCTAACATTAGCAGGCTGACAATTAGAATGAAACAAGTTATATGATTCTGAGGCGTACACATGCAAAAATAGCTTTAAAAAACCTGCAAAATTTTCCAAAAAAGTTAGCATGACTAAGGTAAACATTTGCGAAGTTAGCTAAAAAAAAAGTGTAAAATTAGCCAAAAAAGTTAGCATGTGTCAAGTACCAAGGTATATGACTAAGGTGAACGGCTGAGAAATTAGCTAAAAAAAAAAAGATGTAAAATAAGCTACATATAAGTTAGCATATTATTGATAAAATGCTAGCCTGCTAACAGTTGGCATGTGCCAAGCCCCAAGTTTTACGACTCTTAGGTGTACAACGGCAAAATAGGTTAGCATGCTAACAGTTAGCATATACCAGATACCACAATTATATGGTTGAAAAATTAGGCAAAAAAGTTAGCATGACAAAGGTAAACGTTTGCAAAGTTTGCTAAAAACATGTAAAATTAGCACAAAAAAAAACGTTAGCATGTTAAAGATAAAAATGCTAACATGCCAACAGTTGACATGTGCCAAGTATCAAGTTAGATGACTCTGAGGTGTACAATGGCAAAACCGGCTTAAAAAGTTAACATGCTAACAGTTAGCATATATCAGATACCACATTTAAATGGTTGAAAAATTAGGCAAAAAAGTTAGCATGACGAAGGTAAACGTTTGCGAAGTTTGCTAAATACGTGTAAAATTAGCTAAAAAAAACGTTAGCATGTTAAAGATAAAAATGCTAACATGCCAAAAGTTGACATGTGCCAAGTATCAAGTTAGATGACTCTGAGGTGTACAATGGCAAAACCGGCTTAAAAAGTTAACATGCTAACAGTTAGCATATATCAGATACCACATTTATATGGTTGAAAAATTAGGCAAAAAAGTTAGCATGACGAAGGTAAACGTTTGCGAAGTTTGCTAAAACGTGTAAAATTAGCTACAAAAAAAAGAGTTAGCATGTTAATGATAAAAATGCTAGCGTGCTAACAGTTGGCATGTGCCAAGTACCAAGTTAGATGACTCTGTGCTGTTTACCTGCAAAGTTGGCTAAAAAGATTAGCATGCTAGTAAGGTTAAGTTAGCACACTAACAATTAGCCTGCTAACAGTGAGCAAATAGTACGTACCAAGTTGTATGATTCTGAGCTGTAAAATTAGCCAACAAAGTTAGCATGCTAATGCTAGCATGAGTCATGTACGTTATATAACTGTATGGCGTAAATTAGCAAAAAAAAGTCAGTATGCTAATGTTAGCATGCTAGCAGTTGACTGAATTCAAACGTCTGGATCAACAAAGTGGACTGAATTGAGGGTTCTGACCGGTCAGTGACCACGGGCTTCATGGGCGGCGTGGTCGCCACAGAGGTCAGGTCGCCATCGTCGTCCATCTCCTCGTCGCTGGAGTCGTGGATCAGTTCCGTTTCCTCTTCGCCGTCCGCCTTCTTCTTGCCTCCTGATTTGTGCTGGATGGGCCCGTCCAGCTCGTCGCCATAGTAACCTGCCCGACAAGACGTGCAGACCAAAAGCTGTCTTTGATCTTACCAATCAAAAGGCTTGTAAAACTCCACTGTGTAGGATGGGGAGCGACATGAAGGTGTCGGTTTCTTGGATGTATTGTAATCCACAGGAAGATTTTGTCTTGACCCGAGATCCACAAAGCGGAGAGGAGGCAGGGCCTGACCCCCCTCTAGGCACCTTTTCTTTGAACTGTTTTGTGGCCAAAGGCAGCGGCTGTTTACAACCCCCCTCCCTTAGAAACAGCTGTTGCCATGTAATCAGGATAAGTCCAAATAAAAGAGGGGGCGTACAATGTTTCGTCAGAGCGTGGTGGGACACTGTTCAAGACTACAGTGTCTACGCGTTTCTCCTCATTGAGCCAAATTTAATTTTGTCTCTGTTTCATTCCTTGCTTCTTGTCTTGTTTAATAGATGTCATCAGTGTTTGAACCTGACATTTGAGTTACATTTTCATCATTTTTCTGAAGAGTAATTCAGTTCTTCTCAAATAGTGTGAACATGCTTTATCAGTAACATACTTCAAAAAGCTGTGCACTACAAAATGTGCTCATTCTAGCGCAACAAATTGTTTTATTCATTTTTGTTTATGTTAAAGTGTGTTATATATTGTGCTGCTGAGTTGATGTAATCATCAATATGGGTTTATTATTATTTATTGAGTTTATTTAATTGGTTTTTCAGCATTAAATAGTCCAAGTCAAAAATGTTATAGTTTAAATAAGGATGTATTAGTTTTTTTTGGTAGTAAATACTTCAACTTGGTTAAAAATTGTTTATAGTTTAAATAATTATTTAATTTTTGACTTTTATTTTCAGTATCAAATGGTTCAAGTCGCTCTTTTAGTTTTAATAAGGATTTTTTTCCCAAGCAAATTGATGCACTTTAAATAATTTTTGTTACAGACTAAAAAATGTTAATAAAGTTATTATTTGTTCCAAGTTGATCTATATTTTGTTCTTTTTTTGTTAGTTTTTTATGTTAATAAGGGTACAATGTTATACAGCGATGTACTTATAACAGTTTTGTACACAAATTGCTTTATTCATTTTTGTTTGTTATGTTAAAGTGTTTATTATTATTTATTGAGTTGATTTAATTGGTTTTTCAGTATTAAATGGTTCGAGTCAAAAAAATGTATAGTTTAAATAAGGATTTATTAATTTTTTTCGGTAGTAAATGTCATGTCTGTGTAATCATGTTTTGTTCTAAGTCATGTTTTGTTTAGTTTCTGGCTTTTCACTCCCTTGTCTTGTTTGCATGATTACCCATTAGTTTCACCTGTTCCACGTTTGGACTCATTGTGCACTCTTGTTTGTCACCATAGCAACCATTAGTTTTCACCTGTCACGTCACGCACCTGTTTCACGTTTTGAGTCACGCACCTGCTTTCACTAATCATGTCCATAGTATTTAAGTTCATTCATTTTCTGTTGTTCGTCCTGACGACCTCAACACATTTATGCTCTGTTCATGCCTGATACTTCTTTTCATGTCAATTCCTCAAGCAACGACTTTTGTCCAAGCCAAGTAAGTTTTTGTTCCATATTTATAGTCTTTTTGGTTTCATAGTTTATTCTCCGCCACTGTGCGCGCTTTCATTTATTCCTTTTTTTTTGATAATAATAAATCATGTACCTTCATTCCCGTCTCGCACGAGCCAACTTTCCGTTGCATCCTGGAAAAGCACACACCCCGGACCAAGTCTTGACAGTAAATACTTCAACTTATTAAAAAAATGTATAGTTTAAATAAGTATTTAATTTTTTGACTTTTATTTTCAGTATCAAAATGGTCAAAAAATGCTTTTAGTTTTAATAAGTAATTGTTTTCGGTATTAAATACTTCAACTTGGTTAAAAATTGTTTGTAGGTTAAATAAATATTACTTTTTAAAATTTTATTTTCAGTATCAAATGGTCGGTCAAAAAAGCTAAAAAAAAAGTTATCATGTTAATAATAAAATGCTAGTTTAAATAAGGATTTTTTTTTTTTCGGTATTAAATACTTCAACTTGGTTAAAAAAAATGTATAGTATAAATAAGTATTTAATTTTTTTTAATTTTATTTTCAGTATCAAACGGTTCAAGTTGGTCAAAAAATGCTTTTAGTTTTAATAAGGATTTTTTTCCCAAAGCAAATTGATGCACTTTAAATCTTTCGTGTTACAGACTAAAAAAAATTAATAATTAAAAAAAAAAAAAAAAAGTTTTAAAATGAACTGAATCTAAAGGACACAAAAGGTGAAATGTTTGTGTCTGGATGACAAATCCCATACCTATGGTGACTTCAAAGTTGATGGGCTTGTCTCCAATCTTCCTGTCAATCATGGTGGCCTCCAGGAAAGATCCAAAGAGGAAGAATTCCTCAATCTTCCCAGTTGCATTCTGGGAAATAGTGTCAGCGTAAGCGTCTCCTGTTACGGCCGTGAAATCCCTCAGGTTGTCGTGAAAGACGACAACGGCGCGGAAAAGGAGACGCCTCACCTCCGAGATGTTGGGTATGCCCTCCAGCTGCACCTCGGTGGAACAGGAGGTGTCGGGCGACGACGGGTCCAGGATCTCCACGCCCAGGTTGATGAGCAGGCGGGCCCTGAAGGACACGCCCTCGCCCAGGCCCTCGTTCAGCTCCTGGTACTCGTCCATGAGGGTGTAGGTGCGGGTGGAGCCGTACATGTTCACCCAGGCGGGGCCCAGCGTGGGCAGGAAGCCTGGAAGACACAACAGCATGCTCAATTAAAATAATGTTAGCATGCTAATGTTAGCATGCTAACGTTAGCATGATGACATAGGAAAAGTTAGCATACTTCTAAGATTGTGCCAAGTATTAAAAGCCACAATGTTTATGCTTAAATGAAGCAAATTAGCTAAAAATGCTAGTATAAAATGCTACCATGCTAATGTTAGCATGATCCATCCATCCATCCATCTTCTTCCGCTTATCCGAGGTCGGGTCGCGGGGGCAGCAGCCTAAGCAGGGAAGCACAGACTTCCCTCTCCCCAGCCACTTCTTCCAGCTCTTCCTGTGGGACCCCGAGGCGTTCCCAGGCCAGCCGGGAGACATAGTCTTCCCAACGTGTCCTGGGTCTTCCCCGCGGCCTCCTACCGGTCGGACGTGCCCTAAACACCTCCCTAGGGAGGCGTTCGGGTGGCATCCTGACCAGATGCCCGAACCACCTCATCTGGCTCCTCTCGATGTGGAGGAGCAGCGGCTTTACTTTGAGCTCCCCCCGGATGGCAGAGCTTCTCACCCTATCTCTAAGGGAGAGCCCCGCCACCCGGCGGAGGAAACTCATTTCGGCCGCTTGTACCCGTGATCTTGTCCTTTCGGTCAAAACCCAAAGCTCATGACCATAGGTGAGGATGGGAACGTAGATCGACCGGTAAATTGAGAGCTTTGCCTTCCGGCTCAGCTCCTTTTTCACCACAACGGATCGATACAGCGTCCACATTACTGAAGACGCCGCACCGATCCGCCTGTCGATCTCACGATCCACTCTTCCCTCACTCGTGAACAAGACTCCGAGGTACTTGAACTCCTCCACTTGGGGCAAGATGTCCTCCCCAACCCGGAGATGGCACTCCACCCTTTTCCGGGCGAGAACCATGGACTCGGACTTGGAGGTGCTGATTCTCATCCCAGTCGCTTCACACTCAGCTGAGAACCGATCCAGTGAGAGCTGAAGATCCTGGCCAGATGAAGCCATCAGGACCACATCATCTGCAAAAAGCAGAGACCTAATCCTGCAGCCACCAAACCAGATCCCCTCAACGCCTTGACTGCGCCTAGAAATTCTGTCCATAAAAGTTATGAACAGAATCGGTGACAAAGGGCAGCCTTGGCGGAGTCCAACCCTCACTGGAAACGTGTCCGACTTACTGCCGGCAATGCGGACCAAGTACTGGCACTGAGCATACAGGGAGCGAACTGCCACAATCAGACAGTCCGATACCCCATACTCTCTGAGCACTCCCCACAGGACTTCCCGAGGGACACGGTCGAATGCCTTCTCCAAGTCCACAAAACACATGTAGACTGGTTGGGCAAACTCCCATGCACCAAAAGTTAGCGTACTTCTAAATGGCGCCAAGTATCAAAAGCCATGATTTTCAGGTTCATACGCATTAAATGAACAAAAATGCTAGCAGAAAAGGTTAGCATTCTAACGTTAGCATGATAACATAAGAAAAGTTGGCATACATCTAAGATGGCGTCAAGTATCAAAAGCCCTAATTTTTATGAATGAAAATAGCCAAAATGCTAGCATAAAACTTTAGCATGCTCCTGGTTCACCTACTTCCGGGATCTCCTGGGCACCCACCCAACAGTGGACAGAGCTGAGGAAGAGATACCTGCAGTCCTCGCAAATCTTGACGTTGACGATGGCCCCTTTACAGGTACGAAATTTGCCACAGTGAAGTCCACCTTGAAGCAAGGGAGAAGTGCTGGTCCAGACGGGATCCCCCCAGAAGTCCCCAAAAACTGCGATCTCGATAACATTATACTGGATATCTGCAACCAGGCTCTGATAGAGAACATCAAGCCCGACATATGGTCCTTGTCAGACATCATTCCCAAATCTGGAGATCTGTCTAAGCCAGACAACTATCGTGGCATTAGCCTGATCTTTGTCATAGCGAAGCTCTACAACCGCATGATATTAAACCAGATGAGGGACGCCATTGACCCAAACCTGAGGGACAACCAAAATGGCTTCAGAAAGGGTAGATCCTGGCCTTAAGGAGAATCATTGAGGAGGTGAAGAAGAACAACTTGACAGCAGTACTGTGTTTCATTGATTTCAAAAAGGCATTTGATTCAGTAGACAGAGGCATAATGCTGAGAATCCTCAAGGCTTGCAGGGTCCCCCCAAATCTACTCCGGGCCACAGAGGCCATGTACAAGGGCACAAGAGCCAAGGTGGTAACCCCAGATAGAATCAGCAAGAAGTTTGAAATCCTGGCAGGAGTGCAGCAGGGAGACACTCTCGCCCCCTTCCTCTTTATCATAGCTCTGGACTACGCGCTCAGGAAAGCCATCAACGGGCGGGAGCAGGAGCTTAGCTTCACAATTACACCAAGAAGGTCTAGAAGAACCCCTGCTGTAGCTCTGGCAGACCTAGACTACGCAGATGACATCTGCCTGTTGGCTGATCGCGTGGAGCAGGCACAGGAACTCCTGAACAGAGTGGAGGTGAAATGTGCCAGGGTTGGCCTCAGACTGAACGCAAAGAAGACAGAGGTAATCACCTATAACCTACACATGGACCACCCGCCAATAACAACATCAGATGGCAACGCTCTGCGAGAGGTCAATGACTTCAAGTACTTGGGTTCCTGGATGAACTCCACAGAACAAGACCTTAAGGTCAGAAAGGCACTACCGTGGAGGGCCCTGAACGGTATGTCAAGAGTGTGGTGCTCGAATCTCCCCCGACACATAAAGCTGAGTCTATTCCAAGCCACTGTGGAGTCTGTCCTCCTGTCTGGCTGCGAAAGCTGGACCCTGACACCCACCCTGCAGAAGTCCCTAGATGGGTGCTACACCAGAATGATACGAGCTGTTCTGAATGTGGACCAGAACATCCACATCACCAACAAGGACCTGTACGGGCAACTGCCTAGGCTCAGCAAGAAGGTAACAGCTAGGAGGATGAGGCTGGCCGGCCACTGCCACAGACATAGGGATCTCCCGGCCAGCAGGCTGGTCCTATGGGAACCAACGCACAGGCATCGGGCGCTAACGTACGTGGACATCCTGAAGAAAGATGCAGGAGCTGAAAGCTCTACGGAGCTGGCCGGGTGTATGAAGAACCGGAATGATTTGAGACTCCGATGGACGCTCGTCTGAGGACGACTAAGAGAGATGCTAATCTTAGCATATTGACATAGGAAAAGTTGGCGTACTTCTAACTTTACTCAACCCGGTTAAAAAACATTGGCATTTTCAAAATGGTCCCCACAAGATGGCAGAAGTGGTATTTGAAGTAAAAACACATTGACACTATTACCACTTTCACCTTGTGATGGTGCAGCATCAGGAGCAACTGGTCTAAATGTTAGCCTGCTAGCATTAGCATACTTGCAAGACGGAGACAAGTCTTGAATTCCTTTAAATTTAGGTTTAAATGATCAAAATGAGCTCAAATGCCAGCATAAAATGTAAACATGCTAATGCTAGCATGATAACATGAGAAAAGTTGGCGTACTTCTAAGATGGCGGCAAGTATCAAAAGCCACAATGTTTATGCTTAAATAGAGCAAATTAGCGGAAAATGTTACTCATACTTGCCAACCTTGAAACCTCCGATTTCGGGAGGTGGGGGGCGTGGTCAGGGGTGGGGCGGGGCGTGGTTGGGGGCGTGGTTAAGAGGGTAGGAGTATATTGACAGCTAGAATTCACCAAGACAAGTATTTCATACATATATATATATACAGTGTTGGGTTAGTTACTGAAAACCAGTAACTAGTTACAGTTACTAGTTACTTTATTTCAAAAGTAACTCAGTTACTAACTCAGTTACTTACACCAAAAAGTAATGCGTTACTGTGAAAAGTAACTATTTAGTTACTTCTTTTTTTCTTCTTTTTTTTTTAAAGCTCCCATTAATGCCCTTTTTGCCTTCATTTCAGTACTGTTATTGCACTGGAGAATAATACAATCTGTTGATCAACTTGACATACATTTTTATTTTCCTTTTAACATAATGAATGAAAAACAGTGCAACATAAAAAGGCATTCCTCCTTTCTTTAAACTTGGACCAATGACCATTAATAAAAAACAAGTTTAAGTGCAACATAAGAAGAAACATCATCTTCCTTGAAACATAAAGCCTGACATCTGGAGTGATGCTGCTGTCTTCCACACTTGGAGCCATGGATTGTAGAATCCTTGTTTTCAGTGGCAGGATCATTGACACAGATGGTGAAGTTTCAGTGCTCAGTAGAGATGGAACACTTTTGAGGGGTTTAAGCACCTGGAGGACCTCACCTGCCACTCTCACATCATCATCAGACAGGGTGACATTTGTCTTCAGGGTGTTGTGGGTCAATGCAGAGTATATAGCTGCCTGCTGCTCCAACATATCATAAGTGGAGTTCCACCTCGTTGGGACATCATGTATGAGCAGGCAGCTTTAGCATTTCTTGCTTTGTCTTAAGCACATGAGCAGCTGTTGTGCTTGGGTGGAAGTAAGAAACCTTCCTGATCCTCCCAAAGAGGCGCTCCATCCTATTGACTGAGATTCCCTTCTGTGATGCCAAATTCACTACATGTGCAAAGCACCTATCTGTGGTCCCAGTCCTGCCTCATTCTCTGTAATTATTTGATTTTTGGCATTATCACGTGTGACTGGGATATCTTTATCTTCCATTCCTCCACTGCTTGTGTCAGTACCTGCGCAAGGTGACTCTCGTAGAGGGGGCGTGTCTTCTCATCTCCCAGTCTGCTGTGATGAAGTGAGCGCTTATAGTTCCGCTGGACGTCCACCCGTCTGTCATGAGCGCAACAGCTGATGCTCGGGATAGTTCATCCACAACTTTTTTCTTCTCCTGCTCATAAGGATCTGGCACAATCTTATTGCTGAAGTGGGTGCGCGACGGGATGTCGTAACGTGGTTCAAGCACGTTCAGCATGTGTTTAAAACCCTCGTTTTGCACAACCGAGTCTGCACTTATAAACACACCGATTCAATGGCGGGGGCGTTCAAGCTCCTCCGTTACTCCGCTCGCCATGACCACGCTGTGTGTGGACTGAACGTGCCCCCCCCCCCCACCACACACACACGGACCGCGCCTCTTTTCTTCTCTCCGGCTTGTGACAGAGGAAGATTCAGAAGAAAGACACCGCAGCGCTTCTGTTTCTAGCCGATACTACATCAAAAGTAACGTAAAATAACGCAGTAACGCATCATGTAGTAACGGTAACTAAATTACTGAATAAAAAAAAATAACGCGTTAGATTACTAGTTACCGCCGAAACTAACGGCGTTACAGTAACGCGTTACTTTGTAACGCGTTAGTCCCAACACTGTATATATAAGTATATATATATATATATATATATATATATATATATATATCATGAAAATATGCAAACAAAACTGTGTTTAGATAATTGATACTTCAAACTTGCATAAATAAATCTTAAGGAATATAACATAACTTGGCTTCTGAGAGTTTCAAAATGTAATGAATAAAATGCTAAAGTTGTTGATAAACAAGCAATTATTTTAATAATTAAATATGGTAATTTTAAATGAATTATTATGATAATTCAAAATTAATTATTTCAAATATGTTTATTTTAATGTATAATTCTATGGCTGGATGTAATAAGGAGTCAGAAAAAATACAAATAAAAATACAATTAATTTTGATGTTTTTAGCAAAATATAGTAAAAATGTATTTCGTTTTTGTTTTTTTTATTTAGTAAATATATTTATTTTTAGGTAAGATAAACATAATAATACAATTTATCTCTAGTATGGATGATTTAGTTCTTGTCACCCTGTTGTCCTCCCCGTCTGAAAAAAGGCTGTCCTCACTCAGGTCCGCATGGAGCTGGAGAGGGCGTGGCTTCCAGCTCCGGCTGAAAATCGGGAGATTTTCGGGAGAATATTTGTCCCGGGAGGTTGTCGGGAGAGGCGCTGAATTTCGGGAGTCTCCCGGAAAATTCGGGAGGGTTGGCAAGTATGATGTTACTATCAAACGTTAGCATGCTAATGTTAGCATGATGACATAGGAAAAGTTAGCGTACTTCTAAGATGGCGCCAAGTATCAAAATCCATGATTTTTAGGTTTAAACGCACAATATTAGTTAAACGGCTAGTATAAAGCGTTAGCTAACGTTAGCATGTTAGCGCGTGACCAGATAAGAGGAATTAGTAATTGTCCTGAGGCCAATTGTTAATATTCTTTACAAAATGACTTGATAATAATTTTGTATAGTTTATACAATGTGCAAAAACACACATATTGACTGCAATGCTATCATTTGGAGCTATTATTATCTTGTTCGCTATAATCGGTAAACAGCAGTCGGATGATGTCACTTCCGCTAAATGACTTCCTGTTTGGTTGACTTCCGGTATTCGTCTGAAAATATGTTGCTGTCCTCTGTAATAATCTCTGTTGGCATCCTACACAAAGCAGCGTAGAAGCAATGCCGTAAGTTGTCTTTATCAAGTTGAGAACATGTCAGACATGTTAAAAAAAAAGTGTAATAGTGACGATATGTTGAGTAGAATTGTCGAATTAGATACATCGTGTTCAAGTCATTCAGGCAGACGGATGTCTCCCTCTGCTGGACGTTTTGGGACATTACAGTTACATGTTGTATGTCATAGTAGACAATTATGTACAGAGGTAATAATAGTGATGGGTTGATGAGGCGTCATGAAGCGTTTCGACACATTGCAAAACTGTATTGATACTGTGTCGATACTGTGTCACTAAATACTGACATCTGCTGGACATTAAAAATCCCTACAGGCAACCTATGGACCGACTCAACTGACACTGATTTGATGCCCTATCACCAACGTTTTTGAAACCAAAAACTACTTCTTGGGTACTGATTAATGCGAAGGGCTACCAGTTTGATACACACTTAAATAAATAAATATATTGTCATTTGTAAGTTACGCGTAAGTGTGATTTAAACAAGAATAGCTAAATAAATACATTTATATATATAAAAAAATGGGTATTTCTGTCTGTCATTCCGTCGTACATTTTTTTTTCCTTTTACGGAAGGTTTTTTGTAGAGAATAAATGATGAAAAAACACTTAATTGAACGGTTTAAAAGAGGAGAAAACACGAAAAAAATTAAAATAAAATTTTGAAACATAGTTTATCTTCAATTTCGACTCTTTAAAATTCAAAATTCAACCGACAAAAAGAAGAGAAAAACTAGCTAATTTGAATCTTTTTGAAAAAATTAAAAAAATAATTTATGCAACATCATTAGTAATTTTTCCTGATTAAGATAAATTTTAGAATTTTGATGACATGTTTTAAATTGGTTAAAATCCAATCTGCACTTTGTTAGAATATTTAACAAATTGGACCAAGCTATATTTCTAACAAAGACAAATCAGTATTTCTTCTAGATTTTCCAGAACAAAAATTTTAAAAGAAATTCAAAATACTTTGAAATAAGATTTAAATTTGATTCTACAGATTTTCTAGATTTGCCAGAATAATTGTTTTGAATTTTAATCATAGTAAGTTTGAAGAAATATTTCACAAATATTCTTCGTCGAAAAACCAGAAGCTAAAAATATGTATTATTCTTTACAATAAAAAATAAATAAATTTACTTGAACATCGATTTAAATTGTCAGGAAAGAAGAGGAAGAAATTTAAAAGGTAAAAAGGTATATTTGTTTAAAAATCCTAAAATCATTTTTAAGGTTATATTTTTTCTCTAAAATTGTATATCTAAAAGTTATAAGAAGCAAAGTAAAAAATAAATGAATTTATTTAAACAAGTGAAGACCCATCCATCCATCCATTTTCTACCATTTATTCCAAGTCTTTAAAATATTTTTTGGATTTTCAAATTCTATTTGAGTTTTGTCTCTTTTAGAATTAAAAATGTCGAGCAACATTTTTATAAAAAAAAAAAAAAAAAAAAGTTTTTCCGACGTATTACATTTTAGACGATTTCTCTTAGTTATTATTTATCGGGCTGTAGAAAAGAGCCGCTCACAGGGCACAGAGGAGGCGTCAGTGCGACACAGTTGGCGTATCGGTCACGTGACCAAAACAGCTCATGATCGGTCACGTGACTTTCTAAAAGCGGTACGCGCACCGACACAGGGTTTCGCTCTATGAGCTCGACGCATGCGCCGATGCATCGGTGTTGCCGGACCCATCACTAGTAGACAATTATGTACAGAGTAGAGATGCGCGGTTTGCGGGCACAACCGCTGAGTCCGCGGATTATCCGCGGATCGGGCGGATGAAATTTAAAAAAATTAGATTTTATCCGCGGGTCGGGTCGGGTCGGGCGGTTGAAATAAAAAAAAATTAGATTTGAAATAGATTCAGGCGGGTGGCAGTTAAACCAATTGGGAAATATATATACATAGTTAAATGTTGTTACCCACATACGAAAAACGAGCAGGCACCTGCAGCATATGCCACAACAGAAGAAAAAAAAGAAAAAGAGATGGACACTTTTACGGAGCGGAGAAGGGACGCCTCGCCGGGGTCCGGGACCGAGGCCCCTTCCCCCGAGAGGGCCCCACCGGGAGCCGTAGCTGAGGCGATCCGCGAGAAGGGCCCGACGCACGTCCAGGGTCACCACCGCACCGACACCCCGCCTCGTCCGCCTTCGTCGCGGCCGGCGTCACGCGCAGCAGGTAAGCAGCTTACCTGCCCGCCACCCCCGTGGCCGGGGGCTCGTAACATGGGTCACTCCGCGCGCTCCGCCCGCGCAGCTTACCTGCCCGCCACCCCTGTTGCCGGGGGCGCGTAACAGGGGTCACTCCGCGCGCAGTGCGCTCACGAAAGGGGTGGGGCTCACCCTGGTTGATATAGACAGCAGGACGGTGGCCATGGAAGTCGGAACCCGCTAAGGAGTGTGTAACAACCCACCTGCCGAATCAACTAGCCCTGAAAATGGATGGCGCTGGAGCGTCGGGCCCATTCCCGGCCGTCGCCGGCAGCGAGACGCGCTTGGAGGTGCGCTCAGCGCGGCTCCCATATGATTGCGCACTGGTGTGCGTCTGGGTCGTGACAGCGTGGCACGCGAATGTCTGTGCTGCATTGGATCAGTCTCCTTTCTTTAACAGGCAAAAGCTTTATAACCTCACTAATGCCTTGCATCGTCTATATTAGATATATAACAACGGGCGGGTGCGGTTCTGATCAAATGTTACATCGGGTGGATGGCGGATGGTTGACGACTTTCTGATGCGGTTGTGGATGAAATAATTGCCTATCCGCGCATCTCTAGTACAGAGGCAATAACTATGTTTGTATCTCTTTATTATTATTATTATTATTATTATTCCTACGAGAACACTAAACTTCTCATATCTTGTCGTACTGTTGTTTACGATCATTTCATTAGCGCTATAATTAGTAATAGAATTGATAGCAGGTTTTGAGGCCTCACCTTTGTCTCCGTCATTGGAAATCTTCTTCAAATCCAGGAAGTGCGTTCCTATTGCAACGTCGTTGACTTTGTCCGAGTCTCGGATTTGAATCTTCATGCGTTTGCAGAGCGGCGGGAACATCTCGGTGAAGACGATCTGTTCGTTCCAGATGGGCTCGTAGCAGCTCTTTTGAACCGACGTCTTCCCCTGTCGGCACACATGGCATCCTGCTATTAATGGAACTATATATTTATGACAATGTTTCCTCTAAAATACTGCATGTATATATGTAACTCGTGTCAAGGTTCAAATAATGCAAAACCCTAAACCAGTGAAGTTGTCACGTTGTGTAAATGGTAAATAAAAAGAGAATACAACAAATCCTTTTCAACTTATATTCAATTGAATAGACTGCAAAGACAAGATATTTCATGTTCACACTGAGAAACACAATTTTTTTTGCAAATAATCATTAACTTAGAATTGAATGGCAGCAACACATTGCAAAAAAGTTGTCACAGGGGCATTTTTACCACTGTGTTACATGGCCTTTCCTTTTAACAACACTCAGTAAAGGTTTGGGAACTGAGGAGACACATTTTTGAAGTGGAATTATTTTACCATTCTTGCTTGATGTACAGCTTAAGTTGTTCAACAGTCTCCCTTCTCATATTTTAGCCTTCATAATGCACCAATGGGAGACAGGCAGGCCAGTCTAGTACCTGCACTCTTTTACTATGAAGACATGCTGTTATAACAGGTGGCTTGGCATTGTTTTGCTGAAATAAGCAGGGGCGTCCATGATA
This sequence comes from Nerophis lumbriciformis, assembly GCF_033978685.3. Lineage (NCBI taxonomy): Eukaryota > Metazoa > Chordata > Actinopteri > Syngnathiformes > Syngnathidae > Nerophis > Nerophis lumbriciformis. The sequence goes on from NC_084576.2 coordinate 30,535,612, forward strand.
ACGTTGCTTGGATGGCAACATATGTTGTTCCAAAACCTGTATGTACCTTTCAGCATTAATGGTGCCTTCACAGATGTGTAAGTTACCCATGTCTTGGGCACTAATACACCCCCATACCATCACACATGCTGGCTTTTCCACTTTGCGCCTATAACAATCCGGATGGTTCATTTCCTCTTTGTTCCGGAGGACACAACGTCCACAGTTTCCAAAAACAATTTGAAATATGGACTCGTTAGACACTTTTCCACTTTGCATCAGTCCATCTTAGATGAGCTCAGGCGGAGTTTCTGGGTGTTGTTGATAAATGGCTTTTGCTTTGCACGGTAGAGTTTTAACTTGCACTTACAGATGTAGCGACCAACTGTAGTTGCTGACAGTGGTTTTCTGAAGTCTCCTGAGCCCATGTGGTGATATCCTTTACACACCGATGTCGCTTTTTGATGCAGTACCGCCTGAGGGATCGAAAGTCACGGGCTTGCTGCTTGCGTGCAGTGATTTCTCCAGATTCTCTGAACCTTTTGATGATGTTACGGAGCGTAGATAGTAAAATCCTTAAATTCCTTGCAATAGCTGGTTGAGAAATGTCGTTTTCAAACTGTTGGACAATTTTCTCAGGCATTTGTTGACAAAGTGGTGACCCTCGCCCCGTCCTTGTTTGTGAACGACTGAGCATTTCATGGAAGCTGCTTTTATACCCAATCATGGCACCCACCTGTTCCCAATTAGCCTGTTCACCTGTGGGGATGTTCCAAATAAGTGTTTTGATGAGCATTCCTCAACTTTCTCAGTCTTTTTTGCCACTTTTTTGAAACATGTTGCAGGCATCAAATTCCAAATGAGCTAATATTTGCAAAAAATAACAACGTTTCTCAGTTTGAACTTTTAAGTACTTTGTCTTTGCAGTCTATTCAATTGAATATAAGTTGAAAAGGATTTGTTGTATTCTCTTTTTATTTACCATTTACACTAGGGATGTCCCGATCCGATATTTGGATCGGATCGGCCGCCGATATTTGCAAAAAAAATGCGTATCGGCAAGGCATGGGAAAATGCCGATCCAGATCCAGTTAAAAAAAACAAACTCCGCTCCGTGTTTTCCAACGCACCTATTTAAATAGTACATTCCACTTTTCTGCTGCTCCCTATAATTTCCGTTCCGCATTTTCCAGCACACCTTCAACACATCGACAGGTCTGTGAATTCTCACGCAGTTGCTTTTAGCTGCTGGCATTACACGACAGGCTCTTCTCACTCTTTTCTGTGTCTCCCTCTTACAGACAGCAAGCGCACCTTCTTACACACGTCACATACTGTCACGACATACGTCACATACGTATACGTCCTCCCCGAGCAGAGAGGTAGCAGCATGGCTAACGTTAGCTGTGATGCTAGCGCAGCCGTGCGACCAACGTTCTCTCTAAGGTGCTCGCCTGTGCAATTGCGCACTGTTTAAGCGTCCTCTGCGCATAGCAATTATATGCCACGCACAAAATCAAATAAAAAAATAAGCGCATAACAATTTTCGACACACCGACACGACAGAGAAAACAGTTTTCGTCATCATTGTTCAAATATTGTAACGTCTGTCGAGACACTTATCTCCATTCGGTGCCACACGCCCACACCATCAAAATGCCGAGGCAAAAATTTCCACATCAACACCGTATGAAAAAATTACTGATTTTTTCAGTTGTGATTTCCTTCTCTGCATGAAAGTTTAAAAGTAGCATATATTAATGCAGTATGAAGAAGAATGTTTTAATGTAGACATGCAAGCCTTAAAAGAAAATTTTGAAAATCAAGACTACATTTCCTGCAAATGGATGCATTTCTACCCTATATTTTAACTTTAGATTTATTCTCATATCAAACTCTTTTGGCTGTCTTTTTGACACTTACATCCGGCGCCCCCCTCCACACCCCGGATTATAAATAGTGTAAATAATTCAATGTGATTATCTTGTGTGATGACTGTATTATGATGATAGTATATATCTGATAGTATATATCTGTATCATGAATCAATTTAAGTGGACCCCGACTTAAACAAGTTGAAAAACTTATTGGGGTGTTACCATTTAGTGGTCAATTGTACGGAATATGTACTTCACTGTGCAACCTACTAATAAAAGTCTCAATCAATCAATCAAAACACATAGAATCATCATACTGCTGTGATTATATGCATCAAGTGTTCATTCAAGGCTAAGGCAAAATATGGAGATATACAGGTAAAAGCCAGTAAATTAGAATATTTTGAAAAACTTGATTTATTTCAGTAATTGCATTCAAAAGGTGTAACTTGTACATTATATTTATTCATTGCACACAGACTGATGCATTCAAATGTTTATTTCATTTAATTTTGATGATTTGAAGTGGCAACAAATGAAAATCCAAAATTCCGTGTGTCACAAAATTAGAATATTACTTAAGGCTAATACAAAAAAGGGATTTTTAGAAATGTTGGCCAACTGAAAAGTATGAAAATGAAAAATATGAGCATGTACAATACTCAATACTTGGTTGGAGCTCCTTTTGCCTCAATTACTGCGTTAATGCGTCGTGGCATGGAGTTGATGAGTTTCTGGCACTGCTCAGGTGTTATGAGAGCCCAGGTTGCTCTGATAGTGGCCTTCAACTCTTCTGCGTTTTTGAGTCTGGCATTCTGCATCTTCCTTTTCACAATACCCCACAGATTTTCTATGGGGCTAAGGTCAGGGGAGTTGGCGGGCCAATTTAGAACAGAAATACCATGGTCCCTAAACCAGGCACGGGTAGATTTTGCGCTGTGTGCAGGCGCCAAGTCCTGTTGGAACATGAAATCTCCATCTCCATAGAGCAGGTCAGCAGCAGGAAGCATGAAGTGCTCTAAAACTTGCTGGTAGACGGCTGCGTTGACCCTGGATCTCAGGAAACAGAGTGGACCGACACCAGCAGATGACATGGCACCCCAAACCATCACTGATGGTGGAAACTTTACACTAGACTTCAGGCAACGTGGATCCTGTGCCTCTCCTGTCTTCCTCCAGACTCTGGGACCTCGATTTCCAAAGGAAATGCAAAATTTGCTTTCGTCAGAAAACATGACTTTGGACCACTCAGCAGCAGTCCAGCTCTTTTTTTCCTTAGCCCAGGTGAGACGCTTTTCGCGCTGTTTCTTGGTCAACAGTGGCTTGACACGAGGTATGCGGCAGTTGAAACCCATGTCTTTCAAGCGTCTCTTGGTGGTGGATCTTGAAGCACTGACTCCAGCAGCTGTCCACTCCTTCTGAATCTCCCCCCACATTTTTGAATGGGTTTTTTTTCACAATCTTGACCAGGGCGCGGTGATCCCTATCGCTTGTACACTTTTTCTGACCACAGGTTTTCCTTCCCTTTGCCTCTCCATTAATGTGTTTGGACACAGAGCTCTGAGAACAGCCAGCCTCTTCAGCAATAACCTTTTGTGTCTTTCCCTCCTTGTGCAATGTGTCGATGGTTGCCTTTTGGACAGCTGTCAAATCTGAAGTCTTCCCCATGTTTGTGTAGGCTTCAGAACTGGACTGAGAGACCATTTAAAGCCCTTTGCAGGTGTTTTGAGTTAATCAGCTGATTAGTTTGTGGCACCAGGTGTCTTCAAAATTTAACCCTTACACAATATTCTAATTTTGTGACACACTGAATTTTGGATTTTCATTTGTTGCCACTTCAAATCATCAAAATTAAATGAAATAAACATTTGAATGCATCAGTCTGTTTGCAATGAATAAATATAATGTACAAGTTACACCTTTTGAATGCAATTACTGAAATAAATCAAGTTTTTCAAAATATTCTAATTTACTGGCTTTTACTTGTATATCGTGTATCACAATATGGCCTTAAAATATCGCAATATTAAAAAAAGGCCATATCGCCCAGCCCTAGTTCAATGATGCCATTTCTGTTTGTCATGTATACTTTTGTCTATTTTGTGTTTATCCTTGAATAAACAGGTCAGTTTCTTGTTACCAACCATTGTGTATTATTCAAACTCCCCTAATTCAGCTGGCTAGTTGTTATCAAGAGTACTAAAACCCTTTTCAACATGATTCATGCTCGGATAGGCCGTTATCGGTCAGTATCGGTATCGGTCAGTATCGGTATCGGATCGGAAGTGCAAAAACAATATCGGTATCGGATCGGAAGTGCAAAAACCTGGATCGGGACATCCCTAATTTACACAACGTGACAACTTCACTGGTTTAGGGTTTTGTAGAAAATGTATCAAAGGTATGTGTCATGTCTGTGTAATCATGTTTTGTCTTAGTCATGTTTTGTTTAGTTTCTGGCTTTTCACTCCCTTGTCTTGTTTCCATGATTACCCATTAGTTTCACCTTTTTCCACGTTTGGACTCATTGTGCACTCTTGTTTGTCACCATAGCAACCCATTAGTTTTCACCTGTCACGTCACGCACCGGTTTCACGTTTTGAGTCACGCACCTGTTTTCGTTAATCATGTCTGTAGTATTTAAGTTCATTGCTTTTCAGTTTGTCTTTCTGGTGACATCCCCACATTTATGCTCTGCACAGTTCGGACTCTTTTTTCATGTCCATCGTTCACGCTGCTCCTTTTTGTCCATGCCGAGTAAGTTTTGTTTATTATTGCCACAGTTAGTGTTTTTTGTTGTTCATAGTTTTTGCCTTTGTGCAAGCATTTGGTTTCATAGTTTGTTCTCCGCCATTGTGCGCGCCTTTTGTTTACTTCCTTTTTTTGTAGTTTAAATAAAAATGTACTTACATTCCCGTCTCGCCCGAGCCAACTTTCCGTTACCTTCGAGAAAAACTAAACCCCAGGACCAAGTCATGACAGTATGTGACTTTTGTCCGTGTGTGTTCATTTTCTAGTGTCACTCGCCTTCTGCCCAGCAAACTGCACTTGGACATAAGGGTCCACCAGGTCTTTGTTCTCGCCTATGAACGCCTTCTTGACGTTGGCCATGATGCTGGTGTTCATCCTGGGCAGACCCTCGGCTCTGTAGACCTTCAGGTAGTAGCGGGCCCACTGGCGCTCGGCCGGGACCCCCTCCGGGATCAAGAGGTTGCTGGAGGACAACGACAGCAGTCGGAACTCCACAAGTCCTACGATGGAGTGACGGTAGGTTACCCTTCCACGTCGTCTTCGTCCGACTCGTTCGCCTTGCGCGGCGTCTTGACGGCGTCTCCCTTGGCGACCACGGCGACGTCGCACTTGACGTAGCCTTTGCACCCGGCCGTGATGTCGTCAGGGTCGGACAGCAGAGCCCATTTGTGGTTGAACTGATGTTCTAAAGACAGGAACGAACAGTTGGGGTGAGGACTACGGTGGTTTACCTCTGCTTGAAGGCCTCACCTGGCTGGGAGTAGATGGTGCCCACGTCCATTTTGAAAGTCCCCACCAGGGTCCCGCTTCGCAGGAGGTTTTTGGAGTGGATCACCTACAAAGGTGGCACAGTTGATATAAGTCAGTGCTCACCATTCTCATTAATCCTGATTCTAATTTTGCATGACCGTAAGTCTTGAACTATAGAAAGCCTTTCAATGGTCGGAATCTGCGCTTTTGAGTGTTATAGGAGTTATTAGGGTAATCTACGTCACAGCAGCTCAGACCAGGAACAAAGCAGAGTGGGCGGGGTTTGTTTTCAGGGCAGCCAGCCCCAAACGCACGTGTCAGGATCAAATGCGGAAGCAGATTTTTACGTGATAATATATCATATTGTAGGTGTTTATTACACTTTGCATTCATATGTTGCTGTTTTGTTACATTTTTGGTGTGTTTTGCGTGATTGTAAAAGATACACAACTATAGAGGAGCTGGTTTGAGAAGTAAAAGATGTTCATATGTTGTTAATATTCAGTGTTTTATCGTTCATAGTTAATATTGTAAATCCCACGTAAAAGAGGAGCGATGTTCATATGTTGTTAATATTCAGGGTTTTATTGTTCATAGTTAAGATTGTAAATCCCACGTAAAAGAGGAGCGATGTTCATATGTTAATATTCAGTGTTTTATCGTTCATAGTTAATATTGTAAATCCTGTGTAAAAAAGGAGCGATGTTCATATGTTGTTAATATTCAGTGTTTTATTGTTCATAGTTAATATTGTAAATCCCGCGTAAAAAAGGAGCGATGTTCATATGTTGTTAATATTCAGTGTTTTATTGTTCATAGTTAATATTGTAAATGCCACGTAAAAGAGGAGCGATGTTTATATGTTGTTAATATTCAGTGTTTTATTGTTCATAGTTAATATTGTAAATCCCACGTAAAAGAGGAGCGATGTTCATATGTTGTTAATATTCAGTGTTTTATTTTTTATAGTTAATATTGTAAATCCCACGTAAAAGAGGAGCGATGTTCATATGTTGTTGATATTCAGTGTTTTATTGTTCATAGTTAATATTGTAAATCCCGCGTAAAAAAGGAGCGATGTTCATATGTTGTTAATATTCAGTGTTTTATTGTTCATAGTTAATGTTGTAAATCCCACGTAAAAGAGGAGCGATGTTCATATGTTGTTAATATTCAGTGTTTTATTGTTCATAGTTAATATTGTAAATCCAGCGTAAAAGAGGAGCGATGTTCATATGTTGTTAATATTCAGTGTTTTATCGTTCATAGTTAATATTGTAAATCCCGTGTAAAAGAGGTGCGATGTTCATATGTTGTTAATATTCAGTCTTTTATTTTTCATAGTTAATATTGTAAATCCCACGTAAAAGATGAGCGATGTTCATATGGTTAATATTCAGTGTTTTATCGTTCATAGTTAATATTGTAAATCCCACGTAAAAGAGGAGCGATGTTCATTGGTTGTTAATATTCAGGGTTTTATTGTTCATAGTTAATATTGTAAATCCCACGTAAAAGAGGAGTGATCATATGTTGTTAATATTCAGTGTTTTATCATTGATAATTAATATTGTAAATCCCGTGTAAAAAAGGAGCGATGTTCATATGTTGTTAATATTCAGTGTTTTATTGTTCATAGTTAATATTGTAAATCCCGAGTAAAAGAGGAGCGATGTTCATATGTTGTTAATATTCAGTGTTTTATCGTTCATAGTTAATATTGTAAATCCCGTGTAAAAGAGGAGCGATGTTCATATGTTGTTAATATTCAGTGTTTTATCGTTCATAGTTAATATTGTAAATCCCGAGTAAAAGAGGAGCGATCATCCAGCCATCCATCCATTTTCTACCGCTTATTCCCTTCGGGGTCGCGGGGGGCGCTGGAGCCTATCTCAGCTACAATCGGGCGGAAGGCGGGGTACACCCTGGACAAGTCGCCACTTAATCGCAGGGCCAACACAGATAGACAGACAACATTCACACTCACATTCACACACTAGGGCCAATTTAGTGTTGTCAATATGTTGTTAATATTCAGTGTTTTGTCATTGATAGTTAATATTGTAAATCCCGTGTAAAAAAGGAGCGATGTTCATATGTTGTTGATATTCAGTGTTTTATTGTTCATAGTTAATATTGTAAATCCCGCGTAAAAGATGAGCAATGTTCATATGTTGTTAATATTCAGTGTTTTGTTGTTCATAATTAATATTGTAAATCTCACGTAAAAGAGGAGCGATGTTCATATGTTCTTAATATTCAGGGTTTTATGGTTCATAGTTAATATTGTAAATCCCACGTAAAAGAGGTGCGATGTTCATATGTTGTTAATATTCAGGGTATTATCGTTCATAGTTAATATTGTAAATCCTGTGTAAAAAAGGAGCGATGTTCATATGTTGTTAATATTCAGTGTTTTATTGTTCATAGTTAATATTGTAAATCCCACGTAAAAGAGGAGTGATGTTCATATGTTGTTAATATTCAGTGTTTTATTGTTAATAGTTAATATTGTAAATCCCGTGTAAAAGAGGAGCGATGTTCATATGTTGTTAATATTCAGTGTTTTTTGTTCATAGTTAATATTGTAAATCCCACGTAAAAAAGGAGCGATGTTCATATGTTGTTAATATTCAGTGTTTTATTGTTCATAGTTAATATTGTAAATCCCGCGTAAAAAAGGAGCGATGTTCATATGTTGTTAATATTCAGTGTTTTATTGTTAATAGTTAATATTGTAAATCCCATGTAAAAGAGGAACGATGTTCATATGTTGTTAATATTCAGGGTTTTATCGTTCATAGTTAATATTGTAAATCCCGCGTAAAAGAGGAGCGATGTTCATATGTTAATATTCAGTGTTTTATCGTTCATAGTTAATATTGTAAATCCCACGAAAAAAGAGGAGTGATGTTCATATGTTGTTAATATTCAGTGTTTTATCGTTCATAGTTAATATTGTAAATCCCGTGTAAAAAAGGAGCAATGTTCATGTGTTGTTAATATTCAGTGTTTTATCGTTCATAGTTAATATTGTAAATCCCGTGTAAAAAAGGAGCAATGTTCATGTGTTGTTAATATTCAGTGTTTTATCGTTCATAGTTAATATTGTAAATCCCACGTAAAAGAGGAGTGATCATATGTTGTTAATATTCAGTGTTTTATTGTTCATAGTTAATATTGTAAATCCCGTATAAAAAAGGAGCGATGTTCATATGTTTTAATATTCAGTGTTTTATTGTCCATAGTTAATATTGTAAATCCCGTGTAAAAAAGGAGCGATGTTCATATGTTGTTAATATTCAGTGTTTTATTGTTCACAGTTAATATTGTAAATCCCACGTAAAAGAGGAGTGATCATATGTTGTTAATATTCAGTGTTTTATCATTCATAGTTAATATTGTAAATCCCGAGTAAAAGAGGAGCGATGTTCATATGTTGTTAATATTCAGTGTTTTATTGTTCATAGTTAATATTGTAAATCCCGTGTAAAAAAGGAGCGATGTTCATATGTTGTTAATATTCAGTGTTTTATCGTTCATAATTAATATTGTAAATCCCACATAAAAGATGAGCGATGTTGTTAATATTCAGTGTTTTATCAGTAAATCCCACTTTCTTTATTTTCATGTACATTCTGGGTGTCCCATTCAGTAAAAAACTGTAAAATTATAACATAACATTTTTAGATCTCTATCGGACATTGTGACTTTTGGTATTAGTGTTTGTGAAAAAAAGGGACCCAAACCCACATACTCTAAATGTATATATATATATATATATATATATATATATATATATATATATATATATATGTATATATATATATATATGTATATATATATTAGAGATGTCCGATAATGGCTTTTTTGCCGATATCCGATATTCCGATATTGTCCAACTCTTGATTACCGATTCCGATATCAAGCGATACCGATATATACAGTGGTGGAATTAACACATTATTATGCCTAATTTTGTTGTGATGCCCCGCTGGATGCATTAAACAATGTAACAAGGTTTTCCAAAATAAATCAACTAAAGTTATGGAAAAAAAAATGCCAACATGGCACTGCCATATTTATTATTGAAGTCACAAAGTGCATTATTTTTTTTCAACATGCCTCAAAACAGCAGCTTGGAATTTGGGACATGCTCTCCCTGAGAGAGCATGAGGAGGTTGAGGTGGGCGGGGTTGAGGTGGGTGGTAGCGGGGGGGTGTATATTGTAGCGTCCCGGAAGAGTTAGTGCTGCAAGGGGTTCTGGGTATTTGTTCTGTTGTGTTACGGTGCTGATGTTCTCCCCAAATGTGTTTGTCATTCTTGTTTGGTGTGGGTTCACAGTGTGGCGCATATTTGTAACGGTGTTAAAGTTGTTTATACGGCCACCCTCAGTGTGACCTGTATGGCTGTTGACCAAGTATGCGTTGCATTCACTTGTGTGTGTGAAAAGCCGTAGATATTATGTGACCGGGCCGGCACGCAAAGGCAGTGCCTTTAAGGTTTATTGGCGCTCTGTACTTCACCCCTACGTCCGTGTACACAGCGGCGTTTTAAAAAGTCATACATTTTACTTTTTGAAACTGATACCGATAATTTCCGATATTACATTTTAAAGCATTTATCAGCCGATAATATCGGACATCTATAATATATATGTATATATATATATGTATATATTAAATACTGTACTATCAGCAACAATAAGCACAATAAATAAAACACTTTTAACTTACAGACAACTTGAGGATCTTGTCAAACATGACATCTGGAGGGACGTGGAAGTCGAAGACAAAATACTGGAAAAGAAAAAGATCATGTGTTAGAATAGCAAAAGGTAAAAAAAAAAATCTTTAGTATTTTTAGTTTTTATTTGCTATTTTTCTGTAATTATTGCACAACATATTTATTAATTAAAAAAAATTGCACAACATATTTATTAATTTAAAAAAGAGTTAATTTTCTTGTGTTAAGGTATAAATAAATCAATTAAGAAAATAGGGAATGAAAACATGGTGTATATATATATATATATATATATATATATATATATATAAGAATATATATATATTTATATATATGTATATTCCTTTGTATGTACAGTATAATAGAATAGAGTATATACACTGTGTGTGTACCGTACTTCAACATTTTTTTTGATTGATTTAAACAATTCCAACACCAACCAACTCAGCTCATTCAGGACATTCCTGCTATTAATTTCCCCCCAAAAAATCTCGCTTTTCCCAAAATTCCCAAATTTCCAGGAAATTCCCATTGAAATGACTGGGACATTTTTCCAAGTTGCACAATTCCCACATTTTTCTACCTATTCAAGCCATTCCAACATCAACACATTCCACTCATCCTGGACATTCAAACTAACACTTTCCCAAGTTCCAAACCAAATTCCGTTTTTTTCCTGGAAATTCAAACCATTCCAACATTCAAACTATTCTTACATTCGTACTACATTCTGTCAGGATTTCAGTTCATGATTGATTATTATCTTGTGTGATGACTGTATTATGAAAATAGTATCATGAATCAATTTAAGTGGACCCCGACTTAAACAAGTTGAAAAACTTATTGGGGTGTTACCATTTAGTGGTCAATTGTACGGAATATGTACTTCACTGTGCAACCTACTAATAAAAGTTTCAATCAAAAAAACAAGTTTCCTTTGAAATGCACCATTTCTATGATATATTACTGTATAGGGACTCACCTCATTGTAATAAGGACAGTTGGTAGATTCCTTCATGGAAGTGTACTTTTTATCCTCTCCGATCTCCACACACACCATGGGGTCCATGTTGAGACCCACCAGCTGCCGGGCCTCGATCACGGTCACACTCACCTGCAACCCACGCTCAATCAATGATCAAATACACTTTTTTCCAGCAAGTCCGACCCTCCTCTTACTTGGTAATCTACGGGCCGTCCAGAACTGGGCTCCATCTTTATGTCAGGTTTGGACCTGTGTATCAGTGACATTAAGTCAAGTAACTGGGCTAGACAGTGGAACCTCGATTTACAGTCCTGGTCAAAAGTTTGTAAAGAACATCATGTCATGGCTGTCTTGAGTTTCCAATCATTTCTACAACTCTTATTTTTTTGTGATGTAGTGATTGGAACACATACTTGTTGGTCACAAAAAGCATTCATGAAGTTTGCTTCTTTTATGAATTTATTATGGCTCTACTGAAAATGTGCTGGGTCAAAAGTATACATACAGCAATGTTAATATTTGCTTACATGTCCCTTGGCAAGTTTACCTGCAATAAGGCACTTTTGGCTTGAATTTTTGACCACAAAATTGGCGCAGTTCAGCTAAATGTGTTGCTTTTCTGACACGGACTTGTTTCTTCAGCATTGTCCACACCTTTAAGTCAGGACTTTTAAAACCTTCATTCTAGTCTGATTTAGCCATTCCTTTACCACTTTTGATGTGTGTTTGGGGTAGGGCTGGGCCTTTTATTAATATCTGGATATTTTTAGGCCATGTCACGATACATCATATATATGTGGATATTTTGCCTTAGCCTTGAATGAACACTTGATGCATATAATCCATACTTGCCAACCTTGAGACCTCCGATTTCGGGTGGGGGGTGGAGGGCGTGGTCGGGTGTGGGGCGAGGGCGTGGTTAAGAGGGGAGGAGTATATTATGGCGTCACATTAGTGCCAAAAATCCGAGCGCATAAAAACTGTTATCGCGCGCTGATTCTCCACTTTGTGCGCGCGCGCGACACCCTTTTGCGCGCGCGTGGTGCTTTTTTGCGCGCGCGGTGCCTTTCTGTGCGCTCTCTGTGTACTCCTGGCATCTCTCCTCGCGCTGTCATGTTTCTTTTTGGCACTTTGGGGGCGGGTATGCTTAGACGGCCCCTTCTTTCTGATTGGTCAGGCGAAAAACGCTAAAAAATGCTCGGAGCCAATCAGAAGTATAGCAGGGCGGGTCATCGTCAATATGTATCAAGATTTACGGAGGAAGAAGTGGATAAAAAAATGTCGCGCGCTGATGAAGGTTATTTCATACCACATAAACACAATACAGGGTAATACAAAATGTGAGCCAAATAAATAATAAGACAACAAACACCATAATCACATCTTTCAGCCAGAACTGGTCCACCAGCAATAACATCCAACCATAACATTATTTTATATTTTCACTTCTTCTTGAACATTTGTTTTCTAATTTATGGAATTTCTTTGGATTCAGCCATAAAATTAATGAAATAATCTTTGAATTTTGTTTTTAAAATGTTAAAAATAGCTTTTAATAATGTATTCTGAAACAGTTTAAAATAATCAGAGAACTGACTAACACTGACCCTACACAACTATGTTGCACAATTAAGTCTTTTTTTTTTTGTTAAAGCGAAAGAGGTAATTTCAACAGGTACAGCATCCTATGTCATATCTACATGTAATAAGATTTGTAACAAGGCAAACCGTTTGTAAATTGGTCGAAAATCGAGCAAGTTATGGTAATTTAATTAGTACATGTACCATTGACATCAATGTAATGATTGAGGCTAGATGTCCGAGGTAAGATGGCTACAACGTTGCTACACTGGAGAATGATTGGTCATATGAAAAATGCTCACAGCCAATCAGAAAGAAGGGGCCGTCTAAGCATACCCGCCCCCAAAGTGCCAAAAAGAAACATGACAGTGCGAGGAGAGATGCCAGGAGTACACAGAGAGCGCGCAGAAAGGCGTCGCGCGCGCGCAAAAAGGCACCACGCGTGCACAGAAAGGCACCGCGCGCGCAAAAAGGCACCACGCGCGCGCAAAAGGGTGTCGCGCGCGCGCACGAAGTGGGGAATCAGCGAGCGATAACAGTTTTTATGCGCTCGGATTTTTGGCACTAATGTGACGCCATAGTATATTGACAGCTAGAATTCACCATTCTACATCCTGAAAATATGCAAACAAAACTGTGTTTAGATAATTGATACTTCAAACTTGCCTGAATAAATCTTAAGGAATATAACATAACTTGGCTTCTGAGAGCTTCAAAATGCAATGAATAAAATGCTAAAGTTGTTGATAAACAAGCAATTATTTTAATAATTAAATATGGTCATTTTAAATGAATTATTATGATCATTTAAAATAAATTATTTCAAATATGTGTCATGTCTGTATAATGTTTTGTTTAGTTATTGGAATCCTTAGTTTCTGGCTTTTCACTCCCTTGTCTTGTTTCCATGATTACCCATTAGTTTCACCTGTTCCACGTTTGGACTCATTGTGCACTTTTGTTTTGTCACCATAGCAACCATTAGTTTTCACCTGTCACGTCACGCACCTGTTTCACGTTTTGAGTCACGCACCTGTTTTCGTTAATCATGTCTATAGTATTTAAGTTCATTGTTTTCAGTTTGTCGTTCTGACGACATACTGTCATGACTTGGTCTTGGTTGTTTGCTTTTCCGGAATGCAACGGAAAGTTGGCTCGGGCGAGACGGGAATGTAAGTACATTTTTATTTAACACTATAACTTCAAAACAAGAAAGTAGTGATGGGTTGATGAGGCGTCATGAAGCGTTTCGACACATTGCAAAACTGTATTGATACTGTGTCGATACTGTGTCACTAAATACTGACATCTGCTGGACATTAAAAATCCCTACAGGCAACCTATGGACCGACTCAACTGACACTGATTTGATGCCCTAGTACAGGGGTCGCCAACCTTTTTGAAACCAAAAACTACTTCTTGGGTACTGATTAATGCGAAGGGCTACCAGTTTGATACACACTTGAATAAATAAATATATTGTCATTTGTAAGTTACACGTAAGTGTGATTTAAACAAGAATAGCTAAATAAATAAATGTATATATATAAAAAAATGGGTATTTCTGTCTGTCATTCCGTCGTACATTTTTTTTTCCTTTTACGGAAGGTTTTTTGTAGAGAATAAATGATGAAAAAAACACTTAATTGAACGGTTTAAAAGAGGAGAAAACATGAAAAAAATTTAAATAAAATTTTGAACCATAGTTTATCTTCAATTTCGACTCTTTATAATTCAAAATTCAACCGACAAAAAGAAGAGAAAAATTAGCTTATTTGAATCTTTTTGAACAAATTAAAAAAAGAATTTATGGAACATCATTAGTAATTTTTCCTGATTAAGATACATTTTAGAATTTTGATGACATGTTTTAAATTGGTTAAAATCCAATCTGCACTTTGTTAGAATATTTAACAAATTGGACCAAGCTATATTTCTAACAAAGACAAATCAGTATTTCTTCTAGATTTTCCAGAACAAAAATTTTAAAAGAAATTCAAAATACTTTGAAATAAGATTTAAATTTGAGTCTACAGATTTTCTAGATTTGCCAGAATAATTTTTTTGAATTTTAATCATAGTAAGTTTGAAGAAACATTTCACAAATATTCTTCGTTGAAAAAACAGAAGCTAAAATATTTATTATTCTTTACAATAAAAAATAAATAAATTTACTTGAACATTGATTTAAATTGTCAGGAAAGAAGAGGAAGAAATTTAAAAGGTAAAAAAGTATACTTGTTTAAAAATCCTAAAATAATTTTTAAGGTTGTATTTTTTCTCTAAAATTGTATTTCTAAAAGTAATAAGAAGCAAAGTAAAAAATAAATGAATTTATTTAAACAAGTGAAGACCCATCCATCCATCCATTTTCTACCGCTTATTCCAAGTGAAGACCAAGTCTTTAAAATATTTTCTTGGATTTTCAAATTCTATTTGAGTTTTGTCTCTTTTAGAATTATGTGGGCTTTGTACCGAGGATGTCGTTGTGGCTTGTGCAGCCCTTTGAGACACTTGTGATTTAGGGCTATATAAATAAAGATTGATTGATTGATTGATTGAAAAATGTCGAGCAAAGCGAGACCAGCTTGCTAGTAAATAAATAAAATTTAAAAAATAGAGGCAGCTCACTGGTAAGTGCTGCTCTTTGAGCTATTTTTAGAACAGGCCAGCGGGCGACTGATCTGGTCCTTACGGGCTACCTGGTGACCGCGGGCACCGCGTTGGTGACCCCTGCCCTAGTATATACAATAATAATATAAACCAAGTCATTGTATTTCATTTAGGATTATTTCATATCTTCATTTAAATAAAATATATGTTTATCTTTTTTAGATAGAGTCAATAAATAATGTGAACATGTATCATAACATGGAAATCTAAGAGAACGTGTTGTGGATGATTGTGGACTGGGTATTTTTTTAATTTAATTTTTTACACATTTTTATAAAAAATAAAAAATAAAAAAAAGTTTTTCCGACGTATTACATTTTAGACGATTTCTCTTAGTTATTATTTCACTGGCCGTAGAAAAGAGCCGCTCACAGGGCACAGAGGAGGCGTCAGTGCGACACAGTTGGCGTATCGGTCACGTGACCAAAACAGCTCATGATCGGTCACGTGACTTTCTAAAAGCGGTACGCGCACCGACACAGGGTTTTGCTCTATGAGCTCGACGCATGCGTCGATGCATCGGTGTTGCCGGACCCATCACTACAAGAAAGTAAACAAAAGGCGCGCACAATGGCGGAGAACAAACTATGAAAAACAAAAAGACTATAAACATGGAACAAAAACTTACTTTGGCATGGGACATGAAGCAGGATCTTAGAGGATGAAGAGTGTACAGAAGCATAAATGTGGAGATGTCGTCAGAACGACAAACTGAAAACAATGAACTTAAATACTACAGACATGATTAACGAAAACAGGTGCGTGACTCAAAACGTGAAACAGGTGCGTGACGTGACAGGTGAAAACTAATGGTTGCTATGGTGACAAAACAAAAGTGCACAATGAGTTCAAACGTGGAACAGGTGAAACTAATGGGTAATCATGGAAACAAGACAAGGGAGTGAAAAGCCAGAAACTAAAGATTCCAATAACTAAACAAAACATGATTATACAGACATGACAATGTGTTTATTTTAATGTATAATTCTATGGCTGGATGTAATAAGGAGTCAGAAAAAATACAAATAAAAATACAATTAATTTTGATGTTTTTAGCAAAATATAGTAAACATGTATTTTATTTATTTTTTTAAATTAATAAATATATTTATTTTTAGGTAAGATAAACATAATAATACAATGTATCTCTAGTCTGGATGATTTAGTTCTTGTCACCCTGTTGTCTTCCCGTCATAAAGAAAAGGCTGTCCTCACTCAGGTCCGCATGGAGTTGGAGGGGGCGTGGCCTCCAGCTCCGGCTGAAAATCGGGAGATTTTCGGGAGAGGCGCTGAATTTCGGGAGTCTCCCGGAAAATTCGGGAGGTTTGGCAAGTATGGTGATGTAGTGATTGGAGCACATACTTGTTGGTCACAAAAAACATTCATGAAGTTTGCTTCTTTTATGAATTTATTATGGCTCTACTGAAAATGTGAGCACATCTGCTTAGTATCTGACATCACATGGACAAAGATAAGACCTTCTGGAGGAAAGTTCTGTGGTCAGATGGAACAAAAAATGTAGCTGTCTGGCCACAATACCCAGCAATATGTTTGGAGGAGAAAAGGTGAGGCCTTTAATGGATGGAGTATGCTCTCTTGGTTGCTTTCCCTGCCAAACGATGGCGTCGTTGAAATTGTGTTTTTGTTTTGTTGTTTGACTATGCATGGTGCAACCGTATGTGTGCACTATGTTTTATTTATTGCTCATATTTTGTTTTTTTTGTAGTGTTTTACTTTTGTAGCTGTAATTAATAATAGCAGCGCTCCAGTGGCAGCTGGTTGCCTCAGCTATGTCCTTTTTTAATGTATTTCATGACCTTTGTGTTCTTTTATTTCTTTCGTTTTCATAACGAGATGGCGTGCTCTCTCTCTCTCTCGTAGTTGTTACGTTTTTCTTAGTTTCTTGCATTGAACAAAAGTCCTACCAGGTCAAATTTCTTGTGTGTAAAATAGGGGTGTAAAGGTACGTGTATTTGTATTGAACCGTTTCAGTACGGGAGTTTCGGTTCGGTACGGGGTTGTACCGAACGAGTTACTAAGCTAAAGTCTTAACAAGCTGCTTTGCTTCTTCTGCCTCTGTCTCAGCACCCAGCATTGTCCCACCCACACAACCATCTGATTGGTTACACACAAAGCAGTAGCAGCCAATCAGCAGTGCGTATTCAGAGCGCATTTAGTCAGTGCTTCAGCGTCGAGCAGATAGGTGTTTAGCAGGTAATCATCAGGCCGCGCACTCTCCCCAAATGATAATAAACACCTCCCAGTCAACTACTAGTAACATCACTATGAGCCTGTTGACCTTCTAGAAACTTTAAACTGCAGCTCAGCTCGCTCGCAGTCCTGGCTTGAGGTGAAGGCTAATTAGCTCGTAACGTTAGCTCATTTTGCAGTGTGTGTGTGTTTTACGGACAGAAAAGTTTTGAATGGCAGGGTCCCTGCTATCACATGTTGATAAAAATATAATAAAAATCAACTACAGGCTTCCCAAATGCTGTAATAAATTAAGCATGATGAGTTGACTTGAAACAGAAAAGTTTTGAATGGCAGGGTCCCTGCTATCACATGTTGATAAAAATATAATAAAAATCAACTACAGGCTTCCCAAATGCTGTAATAAATTAAGCATGATGAGTTGACTTGAAACAGAAAAGTTTTGAATGGCAGGGTCCCTGCTATCACATGTTGATAAAAATATAATAAAAATCAACTACAGGCTTCCCAAATGCTGTAATAAATTAAGCATGATGAGTTGACTTGAAACAGAAAAGTTTTGAATGGCAGGGTCCCTGCTATCACATGTTGATAAAAATATAATAAAAATCAACTACAGGCTTCCCAAATGCTGTAATAAATTAAGCATGATTAGTTGACTTGAAACAGAAAAGTTTTGAATGGCAGGGTCCCTGCTATCACATGTTGATAAAAAATATAATAAAAATCAACTACAGGCTTCCCAAATGCTGTAATAAATTAGGCATGATGAGTTGACTTGAAACTGTAAGAAAAGTTTTGTCATTTTATTTAATCTGAGCAACAACTTGAGACATTTTAATGTTGTTTAACGTGGGCAGATGTATTATAGTGTTCCCAATGTTAAAAGGATAAAGCCATTGTTTGCAAATTTGGTAAATAAATAACCCAAAAATGTATATTTTGTTGTTTTCTTACTGTACCGAAAATGAACCGAACCGTGACCTCTAAACCGAGGTACGTACCGAACCGAAATTGTTGTGTACCGTTACACCCCTAGTGTCAAACATACTTGATCAATAAATCGGATTCAGATTCTGGGGGTTAAAGTTAGTTTTTTTTTGTGATTTCTGACCGTGTGTGAGGGCACCAAAGGGGCTTCTATGTGTGCGTGCACGTAGACCGAGCAGCGCATACAGGACAGTTCAGCTTGTTGTTGTTCTTTTGGCTTGTTATTAATGTCATGACTTGGTCCTGGGGTTTAGTTTTTCTCGAAGGCAACGGAAAGTTGGCTCGGGCGAGACGGGAATGAAGGTACATTTTTTATTTAAACTACAAAAACAGGAAGTAAACAAAAGGCGCGCACAATGGCGGAGAACAAACTATGAAACCAAATACTTGCACAAAGGCAAAAACTATGAACAACAATAAACACTAACTGTGGCAATAATAAACAAAACTTACTTGGCAGGGACAAAAAGGAGCAGCGTGAACGATGGACATGAAAAAATAGCAGCAAGGGTCTTAAGGGTGTGTGGAGAGTGTGCAGAAGCATAAATGTGGAGATGTCACCAGAAAGACAAACTGAAAACACTGAACTTAAATACTACAGACATGATTAACGAAAACAGGTGTGTGACTCAAAACGTGAAACAGGTGCGTGACGTGACAGGTGAAAACTAATGGGTTGCTATGGTGACAAACAAGAGTGCACAATGAGTGCAAACGCGGAACAGGTGAAACTAATGGGTAATCATGGAAACAAGACAAGGGAGTGAAAAGCCAGAAACTAAAGAGTCCAATAACTAAAAACATCCATCCATCCATCCATTTTCTACCGCTTATTCCCTTTGGGGTCGCGGGGGGCGCTGGAGCCTATCTCAGCTACAATCGGGCGGAAGGCGGGGTACACCCTGGACAAGTCGCCACCTCATCGCAGGGCCAACACAGATAGACAGACAACATTAACTAAAAACATGACTAAAACAAAACATGATTACACAGACATGACAATTAAAGCGAAAGCTGATCCGTCCCCTCTTTGTTATGTTGGTTCGATACACAGTACTGTATAGAACTTTATATTGTGTTCAAACCTTCACTAAAATATGGACTTTTATTCAAATTTACATTGTTTCCTAAAAGAACTTTTGCTTCATTATACAAACTTTTTCCATTTAGGAACCCTATCCAAGAACCAATTAAGTTTGTAAACCGAGGTTCCACTGTATTGATAGTGCACACTTATTCCATCGAGAGAGTCCTGACCTCTTGTTGGACACGTTAGTGGTGACGGCGGTGACCGAGGCCAGCGAGACAGCGTCCGCCTCGAAGCGTCCTCCCATGAACATGTCCTGGCGATCCAGGTTCTGGGTCTCCAGGACAGCTGGTTCATCTGATCATCAACAATAACAACAGCAACAACTTTGAATCAGCTGCTAACATGCGACATTGCATACAATTTTTAAGCCAGTATTTTTTTGCCAGTTAGAGACCCTGTCAATTATTTGCTTTTAGACCATTTTAAAAGGTATAATATATAGCAGGGGTGTCCAAACGGTATATTTATATTATATAGAAATAGCTAGTGGTCTGATAGCTCTGATTTTGTTGTCATCTGGTGGCCAATGTAAGTAACTCAACCATTAATTGTACCTGCACAGCATTTACTTTTAAGACCCAATGCAAACACCCTTCCCTAGTCATGGTGCAGGAAAAAAAATAAATCAACCAGCACAAAAATTCAACAAACATGGTCACACATAAACACATAACACAACTTGCTTCTTGAACGTTGTCTATATTATTAAAAAAAAACGCCTGATCGAAATAAGCACAGCATTCACTTATTAGACCCAATCCAAACACCCTTCCCTAGTCATGGTGCAGGAAAAAAAAAATCTACCAGCACAAAAATTCAACAAACATGGTCACACAAACACATAACACAACCTGCTCCCTGGACATTGTGGATATTATAATTAAAAAAAACAACAACTGCCAATCAAAATAAGCACATCATTTACTTATAAGACCCAATCCAAACACCCTTCCCTAGTCATGGTGCAGGGGAAAAAAATCAATCAGCACAAAAAGTCTGCAAACATGGTCACACATAACACAACCTGCTCCTTGAACGTTGTGGATATTATAATTAAAAAAACGTCCAATCAAAATAAGCACATTTACTTAAAAGACCCAATCCTAATACCCTTCCCTAGTCATGGTGCAGGAAAACAAAAAATCAACCATCACAAAAATTCAACACACATGGTCACACATAAACACATAACACAACCTGCTCATTGAACGTTGTGGATATTATATAAAAAAAAAAAAAAACTCCCAATCAAATAGGCACAGCATTCACTTATAAGACCCAATCGTAACACCCTTCCCTAGTCATGGTGCAGGAAAAATAAATCAACCAGCACGAAAATTTCAACAAACATGGTCACACATAAACACATAACATAAGCTGCTCCTCGAACCTTGTGGATGTTATTAAAAAAACGCCCAATAAACAAAAGTACAGCATTTACTTTTAAGACCCAATCCAAACACCCTTCTCAAGTCATGGTGCAGAAAAAATAAATTAACCAGCACAACAATTCAACAAACATGGTCACACATAAACATATAACACAACCTGCTCCTTGAACATTGTGGATATTATTAAAAAAACGCCCGATCAAATAAGCACAGCATTCACTTATAACACCCAATCCGAACACCCTTCTCTTGTTATGGTGCAGTTAAAAAAAAAAAAAAATCACCCAGCACAAAAATTCCACAAACATGGTCACACATAAACACATAGCACAACCTGTTCCTTGAATGTTGTGGATATTATAAAAAAAAACAAAAAAAAACGCCCAATCAAAATAAGCACAACATTCATTTATAACACCCAATCTGAACACCCTTCTCTAGTCATGGTGCAGGAAAAAAAAATCAACCAGCACAACAATTCAACAAACATGGTCACACATAAACACATAACATAACCTGCTCCTTGAACGTTGTGGATATTATTTTAAAAAAAAACACCCAATCAAAATAAGCACAACATTACTTATAAGACCCAATCCAAACACCCTTCCCTAGTCATGGTACAGAAAAAAAATCAACCAGCACAAAAATTCAACAAACATGGTCACACATAAACACATCACACAAACTGCTGCTTGAACGTTGGGGATATTATAAAAAAAACAGCCAATCAAAATAAGCACAGCATATTACTTATAAGACCCAATCCAAACACCCTTCCCTAGTCATGGTGCAGAAAAAAGAATCAACCAGCACAACAATTCAACAAACATGGTCACACATAAACACATAAGACAACTTGCTCCTTGAACGTTGTGGATATTGTAAAAAAAACAACAACAAAAACGCCCAATCAAAATAAGCACAGCATTCACTTATAACACCCAATCTTCCAAAGAAATCAACCAGCACAAAAATTCAACAAACATGGTCACACATAAACACATAACACAACCTGCTCCTTGAACGTTGTGGATATTATTAAAAAGAATGCCCAATCAAAATTAGCACAGCATTCACTTATAAGACCCAATCATCGTAGCTCAATTTTTGGGTTAAATAATTTAACCCAATTGTTTGGTTGGGAATAACCCAACATTACGCTATCATAACTCAACTTTTGGGTTAAATAATTCAACGCAAAAGTTGGATTCAAAAAATTAGCCCAAAATGTTGAGTTAAAATAACTCAATAAAGGAGTTCGGCCTTTCCTGAACCAGCAGTTGGGTTAAAAAAATGTTGTTGTTTTTTTAACCCAACATTTTTTAGTGTGCATAAATTTTCTGAGTTGGACACATGTGCACTAACATGTTGTGTTGTATATTATACAAACAAGTTGTTGAGTCGTTCACACAACCTAACTGATTCTAATCCCAATTTCTTTTGTGGCATCCACCAATTGTTATTAGTGGCTCTCAGCACAACAACAACAAATATATTTGATTTACATCAACAGAAAAGGCAATCTTTGATGACAAAAACGTTACTTTACCTCCGTTCTTGTCCTGCTTGTGTCCTCTGTGCTTGCTGCGCTTCATGCTTCACCTCACTGGTGTGCTCTGTGACAAAACATTTCATTATATTAATCCTTAAAAACATTTCAACTTCACTCCTTTGCAAATAGATAAGATTGAAAAGTAAACGTGAGTGTAAAATACATACAGTGCATTTGGAAAGTATTTAACTTTTTCCACATTTTGTTATGTTACAGCAGAGGTGTCAAACTCAAGGCCCGGAGACCAGATCTTCATTTTATATGGCCCGTGTCAATAAAGTAAGTACCTTTATATTTTCCTACTAAATGATTGACTTTTCCATTTTGACAGGAAAAATACATACAGTCCAGGCCAAAAATTAGGACACACCTTCTCATTCAATGTGTGTTCTTTATTTCCATGACTATTTACATTGTAGATTGTCACATCAAAACTATGAATGAACACATGTGGAGTTATGTACTTAACAAAAAAAGGTGAAATAACTGAAATTTTTTTTTATATTATAGTTTCTTCAAAATAGCCACCCTTTGCTCTGATTACTGCTCTGCACACTCTTGGCATTCTCTCCATGGGCTTCAAGAGGTAGTCACCTGAATTGGTTTTCACTCCACAGGTGTGCTCAAAGCTCATGGAGAGAATGCCAAGAGTGGGAAAAGCAGTAATCGGAGCAAAGGGTGGCTATTTTGAAGAAAGTAGAATATCAAACATGTTTTCAGATTAAAAAAAAAAATCGAAATTATGAGATAATTTTTGCCTCGTAATTTTTTATGCCATCATGGAATAATTATGAGATAAAAAATCGAACTTATGAGATAAGAAAGTCGAAGTGATGCGATAAAAATAATTATGAGGTATAAATTAGAAATGATAAGTTCTCATAATTGCGACTTTTTTTATTTCATATTTATGATTTATTTATTTTTTATCACATAACGATAACTTTGAATCTTATATTTAGGACTTTTTTTTAATCTCAGATTTCGACTTCTTATCTCACAGTTATAACTTTAAACATACGAAAATGTTGCTTCATAATTTTATATCTCATGAATTTGACTCTTTATCTTATAATTTCACATTTTTATCTAAAAATTTTGACTTTTTTATTTCATAATTATTACTTTTTTTATCTCATAATTATGACTTTCTTACCTCGAAATTATGAGATAATTTTTTTTATCCCATCATGAGATAATTATGAGATAAAAAGTCAAACTTATGAGATAAGAAAGTCGAAATGATGCGATAAAAATAATGATGAGCTATAAAGTACAAATTATGAGTTACATTTTATCTCATAATTTCGACTTTTTTTCTCAAAATTTCGACTTTTTTATTTCATAATTATTACTTTTTTTTATCTCATAATTATGACTTTCTTACCTCGAAATTATGAGATAATTTTTTTATCCCATCATGAGATAATTATGAGATAAAAAGTCAAACTTATGAGATAAGAAAGTCGAAATGATGCGATAAAAATAATTATGAGCTATAAAGTACAAATTATGAGTTACATTTTATCTCATAATTTCGACTTTTTTTCTCAAAATTTCGACTTTTTTATTTCATAATTATGACTTTTTTATCTTATATTTAGATATTTTTTTTTACTCATAATGATGCTTTTTTTATCTCATAATTTTGATTTTTTAACTCAAAAATTAAACTTTCCCACCTCATAATTATGACTTTATCTCATAATTTCGATTAAAAAAAAAATGTCATATCAACACTTAACATTTTTCTGCATTACTTTTTTTTTTTTGGTTTATTTCATGTTATTTCTACAAAGTGCTGAGGCCCAATAAAAGGATTGTGGTCCGCACTTTGGACACCTTTGTTGCAGAAAGTCCAAATTATGACATCATTTTTGCCTCATATTTTTTTATCCCATCATGAGATAATTATGAAATAAGAAAGTCAAAATTATGAGATAAAAAGTCAGAATTATGAGATAAAAAGTCAGAATTATGAGATAAAAAGTCATACCTATGAGATATAAAGGAGAAACTATGAGTTCCACATTTTTATCTCATAATTTCGACTTTTTAATTTCATAATTATGAATTTTTATCTCATAATTATGACTATCTCATAATTTTGCTTTTTTTTTTTTATCTCATAATGATGACTTTTTATCTTATATTAAGGACTTTTTATCTCAGATTTCGACCTCATCTCACAATTATGACTTTACACATTTTTACCTCATAATTTTGACTTTTTATCTCAAAATTTCAACTTTTTTTTATCTCAAAATTTCAACATTTTACATCATAATTTCGACTTTTTATATCAACATTTCGACTTTCTTATCTCATAATTTTGATTTTTTTTTTTTTAAATATAACGACTTTTTAATTTATATTTAGGACTTTTTATTTTATATTTAGGACTTTTTATCTCAGATTTTGACCTCTTATCTCACAATTACGATTTTACACATTTTTACCTCATAATTTCGACTTTTTGTCTCAAAATGTCAACTTTTTTTTTAATCTCATAATTTCAACTTTTTATCTCATAATTTCGATTTTTTTTTTTATCTCATAACGATGACTTTTTATCTCAGATTTCGACCTCTCATCTCACAATTATGACTTTACACATTTTTACCTCATAATTTTGACTTTTTATCTCAAAATTTCAACTTTTTTTTATCTCATAATTTCAACATTTTACATCATAATTTCGACTTTTTATATCAACATTTCGACTTTCTTATCTCATAATTTTTATTTTTTTATTTTTTATATAACGACTTTTTAATTTATATTTAGGACTTTTTATTTTATATTTAGGACTTTTTATCTCAGATTTTGACCTTATCTCACAATTACGACTTTACACATTTTTACCTCATAATTTTGACTTTTTATCTCAAAACTTCAACTTTTTTTATCTCATAATTTCAACATTTTACATCATAATTTCAACTTTTTATATCAACATTTCGACTTTCTTATCTCATAATTTCGATTTTTTTTTTTTAAATATAACGATTTTTAATTTATATTTAGGACTTTTTATTTTATATTTAGGACTTTTTATCTCAGATTTTGACCTCTTATCTCACAATTACAATTTTACACATTTTTACCTCATAATTTCGACTTTTTGTCTCAAAATTTCAACTTTTTTTTATCTCATAATTTCAACTTTTTATCTCATAATTTCGAAAAAATTTTTTTATCTCATAACGATGACTTTTTATCTCAGATTTCGACCTCTCATCTCACAATTATGACTTTACACATTTTTACCTCATAATTTTGACTTTTTATCTCAAAATTTCAACTTTTTTTTATCTCATAATTTCAACATTTTACATCATAATTTCGACTTTTTATATCAACATTTCGACTTTCTTATCTCATAATTTTGATTTTTTTTTTTTTAAATATAACGACTTTTTAATTTATATTTAGGACTTTTTATTTTATATTTAGGACTTTTTATCTCAGATTTTGACCTCTTATCTCACAATTACGATTTTACACATTTTTACCTCATAATTTCGACTTTTTGTCTCAAAATGTCAACTTTTTTTTATCTCATAATTTCAACTTTTTATCTCATAATTTCGATTTTTTTTTTAAAATCTCATAACGATGACTTTTTATCTCAGATTTCGACCTCTCATCTCACAATTATGACTTTACACATTTTTACCTCATAATTTTGACTGTTTATCTCAAAATTTCTACTTTTTTTATCTCATAATTTCAACATTTTACATCATAATTTCGACTTTTTATATCAACATTTCGACTTTCTTATCTCATAATTTTGATTTTTTTTTTTTAAATATAACGACTTTTTAATTTATATTTAGGACTTTTTATTTTATATTTAGGACTTTTTATCTCAGATTTTGACCTCTTATCTCACAATTACGACTTTACACATTTTTACCTCATAATTTCGACTTTTTGTCTCAAAATTTCAACTTTTTTTTTAATCTCATAATTTCAACTTTTTATCTCATAATTTCGATTTTTTTATATCAACATTTTGACTTTCTTATCTCATTATTTTGATTTTTTTTTTAAATATCATAACGATGACTTTTTATCTTATATTTAGGACTTTTTATCTCAGATTTCGACTTCTTATCTCACAATTATGACTTTAAGCATAAAAAATGTTGCTTTATAATTTTCTACCTCATAATTCCGACTTTTTATCTCAAAAACTCGACTTTTTTTATTTCATAATTATGACTTTCTTATCTCATCCTTTTGATTTGTTTTAAATCTCATAACGATGACTTTTTATCTCACAATTATGACTTTACATATTTTTACCTCATAATTTCGGACTTTTTATCTCAAAATGTCAACTTTTTTTTATCTCATAATTTAAAATTTTTTATCTCATAATTTCGACTTTTTATATCAACATTTGGACTTTTTTATCTCATAATTTTGATTTTTTTTTTTTTTTAAATATAACAAGTTTTTATTTTATGTTTAGGACTTTTTATTTTGTATTTGGGACACTTCTTATCTCAGATTTCGACTACTTATCTCACAATTATGACTTTAAGCATAAAAAAATGTTGCTTTGTAATTTTCAATCTCATAATTCCGACTTTTTATCTCAAAATGTCGACTTTTATTTCATAATTATGACTTTTTATCTCATAATTATGACTTTCTTATCTCATCATTTTGATTTGTTTTAAATCTCATAACGATTACTTTTTATCTTACAATTATGACTTTTTATCTTATAATTTCTACTTTTTATATCAACATTTCGACTTTCTTATCTCATAATTTGGATTTTTTTTTTTTTAAATATAACGATGACTTTTTTGTCTTATATTTAGGACTTTTTATTTTATATTTACGACTTTTTATCTCAGATTTCGACTTCTTATCTCATAATTATGATTTTAAGCATAAAAAAAATGTTGCTTTATAATTTTTCATCTCATAATTCCGACTTTTCATCTCAAAATTTCGAGTTTTTTATTTCATAATTATGAATTCTTATCTCATAATTTTGATTTTTTTTTTTATCTCTCAACGATGACCTTTTATCTTATATTTAGGACTTGTTATCTCAGATTTCGACCTCTTATCTCACAATTATGACTTTACACATTTTTACCTCATAATGTCGGACTTTTTATCTCAAAATGTCAACTTTTTTTATCTCATAATTTCAATTTTTTATCTCATAATTTCGACTTTTTATATCAACATTTGGACTTTTTTATCTCATAATTTTGATTTTTTTTTTTTTTTTAAATATAACAAGTTTTTATTTTATGTTTAGGACTTTTTATTTTGTATTTAGGACTTTTCTTTCTTTTATCTCAGATTTCGACTACTTATCTCACAATTATGACTTTAAGCATAAAAAAATGTTGCTTTGTAATTTTCTATCTCATAATTCCGACTTTTTATCTCAAAATGTCGACTTTTTTATTTCATAATTATGACTTTTTATCTCATAATTATGACTTTCTTATCTCATCATTTTGATTTGTTTTAAATCTCATAACGATTACTTTTTATCTTACAATTATGACTTTTTATCTCATAATTTCTACTTTTTATATCAACATTTCGACTTTCTTATCTCATAATTTGGATTTTTTAAATTTTTAAATATAACTATGACTTTTTTGTCTTATATTTAGGACTTTTTATTTTATATTTAGGACTTTTTATCTCAGATTTCGACTTCTTATCTCACAATTATGACTTTAAGCATAAAAAAATGTTGCTTTATAATTTTCTACCTCATAATTCCGACTTTTTATCTCAAAAACTCGACTTTTTTTATTTCATAAGTATGACTTTCTTATATCATCCTTTTGATTTGTTTTAAATCTCATAACGATGACTTTTTATCTTACAATTATGACTTTTTATCTCATAATTTTGACTTTTTATCTCACAATTTAGACTTTCCTAACTCATAATCATGACTTTATTTCATAATTTCGATTTGTATATCAACACTTAACATTTTTCGGCACTATTTTTTTGGGTTTATTTCATGTTATTTCTACAATGTGCTGAGGCCCAATACGACGACCGTGGACCGCACTTTGGTCACCTTTGTTGCAGCGTACAAAAGTAGTTATAAAATAGTAGAAATAAGATGAAATGAAGTCCAAATGAAGGCAAAATGCAAATAAGTGTGTGCCATCATCAGGATGATGTGTCGCTGATGAAAAGCCCTTTAAATTATTCACATGGGTCGGCCTTAATGTCATTCATTTCACATGCACGCTGAAAAGCAACACACACACACACACACACACACACACACACACACATGAATGAGTGTCTAACATAACTTTTAGCTGGACTGAAAGGTGAAAATATAAGCAACTTGTAGAATGGAACAAGTCTTTTGCTGAGGTTACTAATGAGTAATTTAATTATACATACATATACTGTATATGATATATTATACATATACATACCGGTCGATGAAGTGATGCTTTTGTCTTGAAGAGTTCCCTGCAGGAAATGAGCTCCGGCAGGACTTTTCTGTTCCCTGAAAATAAAAATAAAAAGTCTACATGAACATTTTCCACATTTTCCTATTTTATCCGCGACAGTTAAGAATACGCCAGCAGCGAGAAAAGAATGAGGTTCTGAAGTGGGGTCGGAGCGATGTGATACAGACATGAATTGTGCATGAGTTTCCAACCCGAGACCACTAAGTAGAACTAAATATTGACCAATCAGCACGCAGCGCGCTCACAACAAAAGGCAGCTGAACAATAGCATAGAAATATTTTATTTCTTTTTAGAAATAAACCATTTGAAAGTACAAGGAAAACAATTTAGAGGATATAAATTATAAAGTGAATATTTACTAGAAGGTTTAAAAAGTCATATTAGAGGCCAAATGAAAAGGAAAAATCATTATACAAATGTAATTTAATGCACTAACTATAAAATAAAACCAAACTTGTTTTTAGAAGCCAAATAAATAAGTAAACATATGAATAAATATTCATAAGAAGAATATAAATACACTTATTAAAGCATCAAATCAAACAATTTTGCAGGTCAAATAAATAGGAAAACAAAAGAATAAATAATTATATGAATAATATAAATACACTAATTAAATTATAAAATAAAACAAAAAAGTCCTATTAGAGGTAACAACAAATATATAATCATAAGAATAATATAAATACACTCAATAAATTATACAATAAAACCAAAAAAAGTCATATGAGAAGTAACAAGAAATATATAATTATAATAATAATAATAATACACTCAATAAATTATACAATAAAACCAAAATAAGTCACATTAGAGGTAACAAGAAATATGTAAATATATAAATATATAATCATAAGAATAAAATAATATACACTCATTAAATTATAAAATAAAACAAAAAAAAAGTCATATTAGAAGTAACAATGAATATATAATCATAAGAACAATATAAATACACTCAATGAATTATAAAATAAAACCAAAAAAAAGTCATATTAGAGGAATAAATATGCAAATATATAAATATATAATCATAACAATAATACAAATACACTCAATAAATTGTAAAATAATACCAAGAAAAAGTCACATTAGAGGTAACAATAAATATGTAAATATATAATAATAAGAATAATAGAAATACACACAAATAATTATAAAATAAAACAAAAAAGTCCTATTAGAGGTAACAACAAATATATAATCATAAGAATAATATAAATACACTCAATAAATTATACAATAAAACCAAAAAAAGTCATATTAGAAGTAACAAGAAATATATAATTATAATAATAATAATACACTCAATAAATTATACAATAAAACCAAAATAAGTCACATTAGAGGTAACAATAAATATGTAAATATATAAATATATAATCATAAGAATAATATAATATACACTCATTAAATTATAAAATAAAACCAAAAAAAAGTCATATTAGAAGTAACAATGAATATATAATCATAAGAATAATATAAATACACTCAATGAATTATAAAATAAAACAAAAAAAAAGTCATATTAGAGGAATAAATATGCAAATATATAAATATATAATCATAACAATAATACAAATACACTCAATAAATTGTAAAATAAAACCCAAAAAAAGTCATATTAGAGGTAACAAGAAATATGTAAATATATAAATATATAATCATAAGAATAAAATAATATACACTCATTAAATTATAAAATAAAACCAAAAAAAAGTCATATTAGAAGTAACAATGAATATATAATCATAAGAACAATATAAATACACTCAATGAATTATAAAATAAAACCCCAAAAAAAGTCATATTAGAGGAATAAATATGCAAATATATAAATATATAATCATAACAATAATACAAATACACTCAATAAATTGTAAAATAAAACCAAAAAAAAGTCATATTAGAGGTAACAATAAATATGTAAATATATAAATATATAATAATAAGAATAATAGAAATACACACGAATAATTATAAAATAAAACCAAAAAAAGTTATATTAGAAGTAACAATAAATATATAAATAATAATGATAAGAATAATATAAATACACTCATTCATTATCACATAAAACTAAAAAGTCATATCAGAGGTAACAATAAATATGTAAATATATAAATATATAATCATAACAATAATACAAATACACTCAATAAATTGTAAAATAAAACCAACAAAAAGTCATATTAGAGGTAAAAATAAATATATAAATATATAATCATAACAATAATATAAATACACTCATTCAATTATCAAATAAAAAAAAGTCACATGACACATTAAATAAATCATTTAAATAGTGTAAATGAATGTAAATAAACGTTTTTCCTGGATGATTAGTATAGGTTTAGTAAAAGAAATACAAATTATTATGGTCAATATTTGAATAACCCAATGAATAAATTCAATAAATGTATATATTTATGATGTTTACAACAAATATATAATCATAAGAATAATATAAATACACTCAATAAATTATACAATAAAACCAAAAAAAGTCATATTAGAAGTAACAAGAAATATATAATTATAATAATAATAACACACTCAATAAATTATACAATAAAACCAAAATAAGTCACATTAGAGGTAACAATAAATATTTAAATATATAAATATATAATCATAAGAATAATATAATATTCACTCAATAAATTATAAAATAAAACCAAAAAAAAGTCATATTAGAAGTAACAATGAATATATAATCATAAGAACAATATAAATACACTCAATGAATTATAAAATAAAACCAAAAAAAAGTCATATTAGAGGAATAAATATGCAAATATATAAATATATAATCATAACAATAATACAAATACACTCAATAAATTGTAAAATAAAACCAAAAAAAAGTCATATTAGAGGTAACAATAAATATGTAAATATATAATAATAAGAATAATAGAAATACACACAAATAATTATAAAATAAAACCAAAAAAAGTTATATTAGAAGTAACAATAAATATATAATGATAAGAATAATATAAATACACTCATTCATTATCACATAAAACTAAAAAGTCATATTAGAGGTAACAAT
Source organism: Nerophis lumbriciformis (assembly GCF_033978685.3). Taxonomy (NCBI): domain Eukaryota; kingdom Metazoa; phylum Chordata; class Actinopteri; order Syngnathiformes; family Syngnathidae; genus Nerophis; species Nerophis lumbriciformis. The sequence goes on from NC_084576.2 coordinate 30,567,744, forward strand.
AAATATGTAAATATATAAAATTATAAAATAAAACCAAACAAGTTATATTAGAAGTAACAATAAATATATAATCATAACAATAATATAAATACACTCATTCAATTATCAAATAAGAAAAGTCACATGACACATTAAATAAATCATTTAAATAGAGTAAATGAATGTAAATAAACGTTTTTCCTGGATGATTACAATAGGTTTAGTAAAAGAAATACAAATTAGTATGGTCAATATTTGAATAACCCAATGAATAAATTCAATAAATGTATATATTTATGATGTTTACAACAATAAATTAAAACATATTAATTTTAAAATAAACTACTTGAAAAAACAAGGATTTAAAATACAAAATGAATATTGACCAAAATGAATACACATAAACAAGTAAGATTAGAGGCCAAATAAAAAAGTAATTCCATGAATCATAAGAAAAATGTAATTGCAATAACTATGAAATAAAACCACAAGTCTTATCAAAGGTCAGATAAATAAGTAAATATTTTAATAAACAATCATAAGAATATTATAAATACACTCATTAAAATATCAAATAAAACTAAACATCATATTAAAGCTCAAAGAAATAAAAACATAAATAAAGATTTATTTGTGCAGCCCTTCATCACGACTCTTTCCAGGGGCTTCACAAACTATAAGAACTGATCTGAACCAACATCTGAGCAAGGAAAAACTCCAACAGCCCCAGCATTGGGAAGGCTTATAAAATATTTGAATTATTACAAAACCCAAAAGCAGTGAAGTTGTCACGTTGTGTAAATGGTAAATAAAAAGAGAATACAACAAATCCTTTTCAACTTATATTCAATTGAATAGACTGCAAAGACAAGATATTTCATGTTCACACTGAGAAACTTTATTTTTTGCAAATATTAGCTCATTTGGAATTGGATGCCTGCAACATGTTTCAAGAAAGCTGGCACAAGTGGCAAAGGAGAGTGATAAAGTTCATCAAAGACTTATTTGGAACATCCCACAGGTGAACAGGCTAATTGGGAACAGGTGGGTGCCATGATTGGGTGTAAAAGCAGCTTCCATGAAATGCTCAGTCGTTCACAAACAAGGACGGGGCGAGGGTCACCACTTTGTCAACAAATGCCTGAGCAAATTGTTTAAGAACAACATTTCTCAACCAGCTGTTGCAAGGAATTTAGGGATTTCACCATCTACGCTCCGTAATATTAGGTCAAAAAAATAGCCCAATAAACAAATTAAATATTTTTTGGACAACAAAAAAAGAAAAGTAATATTACAGGTACAATAAATACTATTGTATAAAGTTAGGCTGTTTTAATAGCATACTGAAGTTTTGAATGGTATTGTATGTTTGACATACTCCATGATACACCTGCAGAGGAAAGTTTGTAAAAATATATATATATATATTTTGAATACATTTTAAAAAGCGTGATCATTCCACACATTTCATTCTTAGTCATACAAAAAGTGGTTAAAAGAGGGGATAATACAAGGATACGGTCTCTTTTAATGGCAGCTCATCAATTACACATACAAGCCAACGTCTTAAGTTGCTGGTGTCCAGTGGAACAGTGCTGAATAATTCACACTACAGTCAGTCAGTCAGTCAAGACAACACTCCCAAAATACAAATAATACTGTAATATGGTTCCACTTGAGGAGATGCATGGAGTGAAATTATTGCCAAAAGTCCACAAACAGACACACATGTTTTTACTCATGCCCAACGATTCACAAGTTAAAAAAAAAACTATTTTCTGCAAGTAGAAAAATATTTGCAAGTAAAAAAAAAAAGATTCCTAAGGCTAAAAACATTTTTTTGCACGTAAAAAAAATATTTGTAAGTAAAAAAAAAACGATTCCTAGGGCTAAAAAAACGTTTTTTTGCATGTAGAAAAAATATTTGCAAGTAAAATAACGATTCCTAAGGCTGAAAACATTTTTTTTACCACATAGAAAAAATATTTGCAAGTTAAAAAAACGATTCCTAAGGCTAAAAAACGTTTTTTGCACCTAGAAAAAATATTTGCAAGTTAAAAAAAAAAAATTAGTAGGGCTAAAAACATTTTATTGCAAGTAAAAGAAAATATTTGCAAGTAAGAAAAACGATTCCTAGGGCTAAAAACATTTTTTGTAAGTAGAAAAAATATTTGCAAGTAAAAAAAAAAAAAAGATTCCTAGGACTAAAAACATTTTTTTGCAAGTATAAAAAATATTTGCTAGTAAAAAAACAAAAAACGATTTCTAGGGCTAAAAACATTTTTTTTGCAAGTAAAAAAAATATTTGCAAGTAAAAAAAAGGATTCCTAAGGCTAAAAACATTTTTTGCAAGTAGAAAAAATATTTGCAAGTAGAAAAAAAAGGATTCCTAGGGCTAAAAACATTTTTCGAAAGTAAAAAAAATACTTGCAAGTAAAAAAACGATTCCTAGGGCTAAAAAACGGGTTTTTTTGCACGTAGAAAAAATATTTGCAAGTAAAAAAACGATTTCTAAGGCTCAAAAAAAATTTTTGCACGTAGAAAAAATATTTGCAATTAAAAAAACGATTCCTAAGGCTAAAAATATTTTTTTGCAAGTAGAAAAAATATTTGCAATAAAAAAAACGATTCCTAGGGCTAAAAACATTTTTTTTGTACGTAGAAAAAATATTTGCAAGTAAAAAAAAAAAAAGATTCCTAGGACTAAAAACATTTTTTTGCAAGTATAAAAAATATTTGCAAGTAAAAAAACAAAAAACGATTCCTAGGGCTAAAAACATTTTTTTGCAAGTAAAAAAAACGATTCATAAGACCAAAAACATTTTTTGCAAGTAGAAAAAATATTTGCAAGTAAAAAAAAAAGGATTCCTAGGGCTAAAAACATTTTTTGCAAGTAAAAAAAATACTTGCAAGTAAAAAAACGATTCCTAGGGCTAAAAAACGGGTTTTTTTGCACGTAGAAAAAATATTTACAAGTTAAAAAAACGATTCCTAAGGCTAAAAAACGTTTTTTTGGCATGTAGAAAAAATATTTGCAAGTTAAAAAAACGATTCCTAAGGCTGAAAACATTTTTTGCAAGTAGAAAAAATATTTGCAATTAAAAAAAAAACGATTAGTAGGGCTAAAAACATTTTATTGCAAGTAAAAGAAAATATTTGCAAGTAAGAAAAACGATTCCTAGGGCTAAAAACATTTTTTGTAAGTAGAAAAAATATTTGCAAGTAAAATAAAAAAAGATTCCTAGGACTAAAAACATTTTTTTGCGAGTATAAAAAATATTTGCAAGTAAAAAAACAAAAAACGATTCCTCGGGCTAAAAACATTTTTTTTGCAAGTAAAAACAATATTTGCAAGTAAAAAAGACGATTCCTAAGGCTAAAAACATGTTTTGCAAGTAGAAAAAATATTTGCAAGTAAAAAAAAAAAACGATTCCTAGGGCTAAAAATATTTTTTGCAAGTAGAAAAAGTATTTGCAAGTAAAAAAAAAAAATTCCTAGGGCTAAAAACATTTTTTGCAAGTAAAAAAATATTTGCAAGTAAAAAAACGATTCCTAAGGCTGAAAACATTTTTTTGCACGTAAAAAAAATATTTGCAAGTTAAAAAAACGATTCCTAAGGTTAAAAAACGTTTTTTTTTGCACGTAGAAAAAATGTTTGCAAGTTAAAAAAACCGATTCCTAAGGCTGAAAACATTTTTCTTGCACGTAGAAAAAATATTTGCAAGTTAAAAAAACGATTCCTAAGGCTGAAAACATTTTTTGCAAGTAGAAAAAATATTTGCAAGTTAAAAAAAAACAATTAGTAGGGCTAAAAACATTTTATTGCAAGTAAAAGAAAATATTTGCAAGTAAGAAAAACGATTCTTAGGGCTAAAAACATTTTTTGTAAGTAGAAAAAATATTTGCAAGTAAAAAAAAAAAAGATTCCTAGGACTAAAAACATTTTTTTGCAAAGATAAAAAATATTTGCAAGTAAAAAAACAAAAAACGATTTCTAGGGCTAAAAACATTTTTTTGCAAGTAAAAAAAAATATTTGCAAGAAAAAAAACGATTCCTAAGGCTCAATACATTTTTTGCAAGTAGAAACAATATTTGCAAGTAAAAAAAAAAAAAGATTCCTAGGGCTAAAAACATTTTTTGCAAGTAGAAAAAGTATTTGCAAGTAAAAAAAAAAAATTCCTAGGGCTAAAAACATTTTTTTTGCAAGTAAAAAAATATTTGCAAGTAAAAAAACGATTCCTAAGGCTCAAAACATTTTTTTGCACGTAGAAAAAATATTTGCAAGTAAAAAAATTGATTCCTAGGGCTAAAAAAATTTTGTGCACGTAGAAAAAATATTTGCAAGTAAAAAAAAAAAGATTCCTAGGGCTAAAAACATTTTTTGAAAGTAGAAAAATTATTTGCAAGTAAAAAAAAGATTCCTAGGGCTAAAAACATTTTTTGCAAGTAGAAAAAGTATTTGCAAGTAAAAAAAAAAAGATTCCTAGGGCTAAAAACATTTTTTTGCAAGTAAAAAATATTTGCAAGTAAAAAAACGATTCCTAAGGCTCAAAACATTTTTTTGCACGTAGAAAAAATATTTGCAAGTAAAAAAAACGATTCCTAGGGCTAAAAAATTTTTGTGCACGTAGAAAAAATATTTGCAATTAAAAAAACGATTCCTAAGGCTAAAAACATTTTTTTGCAAGTAAAAAAAAAATATTTGCAAGTAAAAAAAAACGATTCCTAAGGCTAAAAACATTTTTTGCAAGTAGAAAACATATTTGCAAGTAAAAAAAAAAAAGATTCCTAAGGCTAAAAATATTTTTTTGCAAGTAAATAAAAATATTTTCAAGTAAAAAAAAACGATTCCTAAGGCTAAAAACATTTTTTTGCACGTGGAAAAAACAGTTTTTTCATTCCAGAAAATTGTTTTTATGCTTGCGAATTGTTTCTTTTTTTGCACGTAGAAAAAATATTTGCAAGTACAAAAACGATTCCTAAGGCTAAAAAAACGTTTTTTTTGCACGTAGAAAAAATATTTGCAAGTTAAAAAAAAAAGATTCTTAAGGCTGAAAACATTTTTCTTGCACGTAGAAAAAATATTTGCAAGTTAAAAAAACGATTCCTAAGGCTGAAAACATTTTTTGAAAGTAGAAAAATTATTTGCAAGTAAAAAAAAGATTCCTAGGGCTAAAAACATTTTTTGCAAGTAGAAAAAGTATTTGCAAGTAAAAAAAAAAAGATTCCTAGGGCTAAAAACATTTTTTTGCAAGTAAAAAATATTTGCAAGTAAAAAAACGATTCCTAAGGCTCAAAACATTTTTTTGCACGTAGAAAAAATATTTGCAAGTAAAAAAAACGATTCCTAGGGCTAAAAATTTTTTGTGCACGTAGAAAAAATATTTGCAATTAAAAAAACGATTCCTAAGGCTAAAAACTTTTTTTTGCAAGTAAAAAAAAAATTGCAAGTTAAAAAAAACCATTCCTAAGGCTAAAAACATTTTTTGCAAGTAGAAAACATATTTGCAAGTAAAAAAAAAAAAGATTCCTAAGGCTAAAAACATTTTTTTGCAAGTAAATAAAAATATTTTCAAGTAAAAAAAAACGATTCCTAAGGCTAAAAACATTTTTTTGCACGTGGAAAAAACAGTTTTTTCATTCCAGAAAATTGTTTTTATGCTTGCGAATTGTTTCTTTTTTTGCACGTAGAAAAAATATTTGCAAGTACAAAAACGATTCCTAAGGCTAAAAAAACGTTTTTTTTGCACGTAGAAAAAATATTTGCAAGTTAAAAAAAAAAGATTCTTAAGGCTGAAAACATTTTTCTTGCACGTAGAAAAAATATTTGCAAGTTAAAAAAACGATTCCTAAGGCTGAAAACATTTTTTGCAAGTAGAAAAAATATTTGCAAGTTAAAAAAAAACGATTAGTAGGGCTAAAAACATTTTATTACAAGTAAAAGAAAATATTTGCAAGTAAGAAAAACGATTCCTAGGGCTAAAAACATTTTTTGTAAGTAGAAAAAATATTTGCAAGTAAAAAAAAAAAAGATTCCTAAGGCTAAAAACATTTTTTTGCAAGTAAATAAAAATATTTTCAAGTAAAAAAAAAAACGATTCCTAAGGCTAAAAATTTTGTTGCACGTAGAAAAAACAATTTTTTCATTCCAGAAAATTGTTTTTATGCTTGCGAATTGTTTCTTTTTTTGCAGAAAAATTATTTAGTTTTTACTTTGAATCATTTTTTTATATAAAAAAAATGTTTTACTTACGAATCATTTTTTTTTTATTTGCAGAAAATTGTTTCCACCCTTGCAAATAATTTTTTTTGCTTGCAGAAAATTGTGTTTTTACTTGTGAATACTTTTTTTAATTGCAGAAAATGTATTTTATACTTGCAAATTGTTTCTTTATTTGCAAAAAATAGTTGTTTATATATATATATATGTATATATATATATATATATATACATACATATACAATGTTCTTGCAGAAAATTGTGTTTTTACTTACAAATTGTTTTTAATGACTTTTTTTTTAAATTTGCAATGTTTTTTTTTGTTTGCAGAAAATTGTTTTTATACTTGTGAATCGCTTTTTTAAAAATATTTCCAGGAAATTGTGTTTACACTCTCACATCGTTTTTTTTAATGACATTTTTTTTTTTTTTTAAATAATAAAATAAGGTTATTTTAATTAAAAAAAATGTTTTTTTAACTAAAATAAAAACGTTTTTTAAATTAAAAAAATATGTTTTTTAAATAAAAATAAAACGTTTTTTAACTGGTGAATCATTGGGCGTGAGTAAATAAATTTGTGTGTGCTTGTGGTGTTTTGGCAGTAATTTCACTCCACAGTGATGGCTTGCAACAATGTTATTATTATATCATTACACAAATAGTGCAATAAGTAATTGCACTATTTGCAAGTAAACACTGGCTATTTCATAGAATTCATGTATTCATCGTATTAAACCTTGCCCTGAGGCCGACCAGGCCACAGGAGCAGGACTGTGCTGGTAATTACATGACGGAGGGGGTGCAGTAGTGAGAGATAGCGATGAGAAGATGCTGCACTCCCTAATTTCCACAGGTGTGCCCAGTGAGAGGTGCTTTCATCAGTCTCTCTGCAGGCTGAGCTCCATGACCTCTCAAATAAACACCACCATGTGCATTAATATGTCTTAATAAAGTGACGACTCCGTGCAATCTGACCCCATGTCAGGTCCAGTGTCAATGCTTGGCGACCCGGTTATCAGCGTCTTGCTCGTGCTCCGCCGATTCTGTGCATGCACGCCGCATGAGCGCCATGGTGTCCAGTGTCATGTGACACGCTCCAAGCTGGCTGCTGCCAAGGAAGCATCCAGGTGGGTCTGACCTCAGGTGAACCCAATACAGGATGAGGTGAGGTATAGCTATGCTAATAAAATCATTAATTTGTTAAAATGACATCATTATATATATATATATTTTACTATTTATATTACTATTATTGTCCAATTTCGTTGTTCTTTGAACCTGTTCACTGTAATAATGACAATAAAACTCTATTCTATTCTATTGTGTGGGAATGTATTTAAATAGACAACAAATTATACCAAAAACTGTAATAACAGAATCATTTTAAATTAAATTTTTTAATAATTTGTAGGTGTTTAAATAAAATATAAACCATAATAAATAATTAACAATAAACCTTTTTTTTTTTTTTTTTTTTTTTAACTAATTAGCTAAAATAAAAAACAAAATATTAGGGCTGTCAAACATTCACTCATGTTGCAGATTGACATTTTGATGATAAAATTGCATTTGTGTCGAAATGTTTTTTTTATTTTTTTAGGTTGATTAAAATTATGTAAGCAAATAATTTATTGACATGAATCCCAATTCAATTTTTTTTAATTTGACAGCACAAAAAAAAATATATTTGTATGTAATAAAAATATTAATGAATAACACTAATACTATTAAATTCAATTTAATATATTAATTGAATCGAAACTAATGCGAAAATAAAAGTGTAATAACAATTGTAAAAAAAATGAATTAAAAAAAAGTCAGGCATTTTAATAAATATGAAATTATTTTTAAATAAATTGTAGTAATAAATACAATTTAGATTTAATGAATTAAAATTAAATGCATTTACAACAAAATAATAATAGTTAGGTATATATATACAGGTAAAAGCCAGTAAATTAGAATATTTTGAAAAACTTGATTTATTTCAGTAATTGCATTCAAAAGGTGTAACTTGTACATTATATTTATTCATTGCACACAGACTGATGCATTCAAATGTTTATTTCATTTAATTTTGATGATTTGAAGTGGCAACAAATGAAAATCCAAAATTCCGTGTGTCACAAAATTAGAATATTGTATAAGGGTTAAATTTTGAAGACACCTGGTGCCACAAACTAATCAGCTAATTAACTCAAAACACCTGCAAAGGGCTTTAAATGGTCTCTCAGTCCAGTTCTGAAGCCTACACAAACATGGGGAAGACTTCAGATTTGACAGCTGTCCAAAAGGCAACCATCGACACATTGCACAAGGAGGGAAAGACACAAAAGGTTATTGCTGAAGAGGCTGGCTGTTCTCAGAGCTCTGTGTCCAAACACATTAATGGAGAGGCAAAGGGAAGGAAAAACTGTGGTCAGAAAAAGTGTACAAGCAATAGGGATCACCGCGCCCTGGTCAAGATTGTGAAAAAAAAACCATTCAAAAATGTGGGGGAGATTCAGAAGGAGTGGACAGCTGCTGGAGTCAGTGCTTCAAGATCCACCACCAAGAGACGCTTGAAAGACATGGGTTTCAACTGCCGCATACCTCGTGTCAAGCCACTGTTGACCAAGAAACAGCGCGCAAAGCGTCTCACCTGGGCTAAGGAAAAAAAGAGCTGGACTGCTGCTGAGTGGTCCAAAGTCATGTTTTCTGACGAAAGCAAATTTTGCATTTCCTTTGGAAATCGAGGTCCCAGAGTCTGGAGGAAGACAGGAGAGGCACAGGATCCACGTTGCCTGAAGTCTAGTGTAAAGTTTCCACCATCAGTGATGGTTTGGGGTGCCATGTCATCTGCTGGTGTCGGTCCACTCTGTTTCCTGAGATCCAGGGTCAACGCAGCCGTCTACCAGCAAGTTTTAGAGCACTTCATGCTTCCTGCTGCTGACCTGCTCTATGGAGATGGAGATTTCAAGTTCCAACAGGACTTGGCGCCTGCACACAGCGCAAAATCTACCCGTGCCTGGTTTACGGACCATGGTATTTCTGTTCTAAATTGGCCCGCCAACTCCCCTGACCTTAGCCCCATAGAAAATCTGTGGGGTATTGTGAAAAGGAAGATGCAGAATGCCAGACCCAAAAACGCAGAAGAGTTGAAGGCCACTATCAGAGCAACCTGGGCTCTCATAACACCTGAGCAGTGCCAGAAACTCATCGACTCCATGCCACGCCGCATTAACGCAGTAATTGAGGCAAAAGGAGCTCCAACCAAGTATTGAGTATTGTACATGCTCATATTTTTCATTTTCATACTTTTCAGTTGGCCAACATTTCTAAAAATCCCTTTTTTGTATTAGCCTTACACAATATTCTAATTTTGTGACACACGGAATTTTGGATTTTCATTTGTTGCCACTTCAAATCATCAAAATTAAATGAAATAAACATTTGAATGCATCAGTCTGTGTGCAATGAATAAATATAATGTACAAGTTACACCTTTTGAATGCAATTACTGAAATAAATCAAGTTTTTCAAAATATTCTAATTTACTGGCTTTTACCTGTATATACATATATTGTAGTCTGCCACATTATTTGAAGTGACCCGCCACATTATTCATGTAGTCTGCCACAATATTTGAAGTGGTCCGCCACATTATTTATGTAGTCTGCCACATTATTTATGTAGTCTGCCACAATTTTTGAAGTGGCCCGCCACATTATTTATGTAGTCTGCCACATTATTTGAAGTAGTCCGCCACATTATTCATGTAGTCTGCCACAATATTTAAATTAACCCGCCACATTATTTATGTAGTCTGCCACTTTATTTGAAGTGGCCCGCCTCTTTATTTATGTAGTCTGCTGCATTATTTGAAGGAACCCGCCACATTCTTTATGTATTTTGCCACAATATTTGACGTAGCCCGCCACATTATTCATGTAGTCTGCCGCAATATTTGAAGTGACCCGCCACGTTATTAATGTAGTCTGCCACATTATTTAAAGTGGCCCGCTACATTATTCATGCAGTCTGCCACATTATTTGAAGTGGCCCGCTGCATTATTTATGTAGCCCGCCACATTATTTATATAGTCTGCCACATTATTTGAATTGGCCCACTACATTATTCATGTAGTCTGCCACATTATTTGAAGTGGCCCGCTACATTATTCATGTAGTCTGCCACATTATTTATAGTGGCCCGCTACGTTATTTTATGTTGTCTGCCACATTATTTAATGTGGCCCGCTACGTTATTCATGTAGTCTGCCACGTTATTTGAAGTGGCCCGCTACATTATTCATGTAGTCTGCCACATTATTTAATGTGGCCCGCTACGTTATTTTATGTAGTCTGCCACATTATTTGAATTGGCCCGCTACGTTATTCATGTAGTCTGCCACGTTATTTGAAGTGGCCCGCTACATTATTCATTTAGTCTGCCACATTATTTAATTTGGCCCGCTACGTTATTTTATGTTGTCTGCTACATTATTTGAATTGGCCCACTACATTATTCATGTAGTCTGCCACATTATTTGAAGTGGCCCACTACATTATTCATGAAGTCTGCCACATTATTTGAATTGGCCCACTACATTATTCATGAAGTCTGCCACATTATTTAGTGTGGCCCGCTACGTTATTTTATGTAGTCTGCCACTAGATTTGTATTGGCCCGCTACGTTATTCATGTAGTCTGCCACAATATTTGAAGTGACCCGCCACATTATTCATGTAGTCTGCCACATTATTTGAAGTGACCCGCCACATTATTCATGTAGTCTGCCACATTATTTAAAGAGGCCCGCCACGTTATTTTATGTAGTCTGCCACAATATTTAAATTGACCCGCCACATTATTCATGTAGTCTGCCACAATATTTAAAGTGGCCCGCTACATTATTCATGCAGCCCGTTACGTTATTTTAGGTAGTCTGCCACAATATTTAATTTGGCCCGCTACGTTATTTTATGTAGTCCGCCACATTATTTGTGTAGTCTGCCACAATATTTTAAATAGCCCGCCACATTATTCATGTAGTCTGCCACAATAATTGAAGTGGCCCGCCACATTATTTTATGAAATCCACCAGATTATTTAAAGTGGCCCGCTACGTTATTTTATGTAGTCTGCCACATTATTTGAAGTGAACCGCCACATTATTCATGTAGTCTGCCACGATATTAAAAGTAGCCCGCCACATTATTTGATGAAATCCACCACATTATTTGAAGTGGTCCGCCACATTATTCATGTAGTCTGCCACAATATTTAAATTGGCCTGCTACGTTATTTTATGTAGTCCGTCCACATTATTTGTGTAGTCTGCCACAATATTTTAAATAGCCCGCCACATTATTCATGTAGTCTGCTACGTTTTTTTATGTAGTCTGCCATATTATTTAATTTGGCCCGCTACATTATTCATGTAGTCTGTCCCATTATTTGAAATGGCCCGCCACATTATTCATGTAGTCTGTCCCATTATTTGAAATGGCCCGCCACATTATTCATGTAGTCTTCCATGATAATGGAATTGGCCCGCCACATTATTTGATGAAATCCACCAGATTATTTAAAGTGGCCCGCTACGTTATTTTATGTAGTCTGCCACGTTATTTGAAGTGGCCCGCCACATTATTCATGTAGTCTTCCACGATAATGGAATTGGCCTGCCACATTATTTGATGAAATCCACCAGATTATTTAAAATGGCCAGCTACGTTATTTTATGTAGTCTGCCACTTTATTCGATGTGGGCCGCCACATTATTCATGTAGTCCGCTACGTTATTTTATGTAGTCTGCCACATTATTTGAAGTGGCCCGCCACATTATTTGAAGTGGCCCGCCACATTATTCATGTAGTATGCCACGATATTAAAAGTAGCCCGCCACATTATTTGATGAAATCCACCACATTATTTGAAGTGGTCCGCCACATTATTCATGTAGTCTGCCACAATATTTAAATTGGCCTGCTACGTTATTTTATGTAGTCCGCCACATTATTCGTGTAGTCTGCCACAATATTTTAAATAGCCCGCCACATTATTCATGTAGTCTGCTACGTTTTTTTATGTAGTCTGCTATGTTATTTAATTTGGCCCGCTACATTATTCATGTAGTCTGTCCCATTATTTGATGTGGCCCGCCACATTATTCATGTAGTCTTCCACAATAATGGAATTGGCCCGCCACATTAATATATGAAATCCACCAGATTATTTAAAGTGGCCCGCTACGTTATTTTATGTGGTCTGCCACATTATTTGAAGTGGCCCGCCACATTATTTGAAGTGGCCCGCCACATTATTCATGTAGTCTTCCACGATAATGGAATTGGCCCGTCACATTATTTGATGAAATCCACCAGATTATTTAAAATGGCCCGCTACGTTATTTTATGTAGTCTGCCATTTATTTAATTTAGCCCGCTACATTATTCATGTAGTCTGCCACATTATTTGAAGTGGCCCGCCACATTATTCATGTAGTCTTCCACGATAATTGAATTGGCCCGCCACATTATTTGATGAAATCCACCAGATTATTTAAATTGGCCCGCTACGTTATTTTATGTAGTCTGCCACATTATTTGAAGCGGCCCGCCACATTATTCATGTAGTCTTCTACGGTAATTGAAGTGGCCCGCCAAATTTTTTTATGAAATCCCCCATATTATTTAAAGTGGCCCGCTACGTTATTTTATGTAGTCTGCCACAATATTAAAAGTAGCACGCCACATTATTTTATGAAATCCACCACATTATTTGAAGTGGTCCACCACATTATTCATGTAGTCTGCCACGATATTTAAATTGGCCCGCTACGTTATTTTATGTAGTCCGCCACATTATTTGTGTAGTCTGCCACAATATTTGAAATAGCCCGCCACATTATTCATGTAGTCTTCCACAATAATTGAATTGGCCCGCCACATTATTTTATGAAATCCACCAGATTATTTAAAGTGGCCCGCTACGTTATTTTATGTAGTCTGCCACATTATTTGAAATAGCCCGCCACATTATTCATGTAGTCTTCCACAATAATTGAAGTGACCCGCCACATTATTTTATGAAATCCCCCAGATTATTTTAAAGTGGCCCGCTACGTTATTTTATGTAGTCTGCCACGATATTAAAAGTAGCCCGCCACATTATTTTATGAAATCCACCACATTATTTGAAGTGGTCCGCCACATTATTCATGTAGTCTGCCACGATATTTAAATTGGCCTGCTACGTTATTTTATGTAGTCCGCCACATTATTTGTGTAGTCTGCCACAATATTTCAAATAGCCCGTCACATTATTCATGTAGTCTTCCACAATAATTGAAGTGGCCCGCCACATTATTTTATGAAATCCACCAGATTATTTAAAGTGGCCCGCTACGTTATTTTATTTAGTCTGCCACATTATTTGAAGTGGCCCGCCACATTATTCATGTAGTCTTCCACGATATTAAAAGTAGCCCGCCACATTATTTGATGAAATCCACCACATTATTTGAAGTGGTCCGCCACATTATTCATGTAGTCTGCCACTATATTTAAATTGGCCCGCTACGTTATTTTATGTTGTCTGCTACATTATTTGAATTGGCCCACTACATTATTCATGTAGTCTGCCACATTATTTGAAGTGGCCCACTACATTATTCATGAAGTCTGCCACATTATTTGAATTGGCCCACTACATTATTCATGAAGTCTGCCACATTATTTAGTGTGGCCCGCTACGTTATTTTATGTAGTCTGCCACTAGATTTGTATTGGCCCGCTACGTTATTCATGTAGTCTGCCACAATATTTGAAGTGACCCGCCACATTATTCATGTAGTCTGCCACATTATTTGAAGTGACCCGCCACATTATTCATGTAGTCTGCCACATTATTTAAAGAGGCCCGCCACGTTATTTTATGTAGTCTGCCACAATATTTAAATTGACCCGCCACATTATTCATGTAGTCTGCCACAATATTTAAAGTGGCCCGCTACATTATTCATGCAGCCCGTTACGTTATTTTAGGTAGTCTGCCACAATATTTAATTTGGCCCGCTACGTTATTTTATGTAGTCCGCCACATTATTTGTGTAGTCTGCCACAATATTTTAAATAGCCCGCCACATTATTCATGTAGTCTGCCACAATAATTGAAGTGGCCCGCCACATTATTTTATGAAATCCACCAGATTATTTAAAGTGGCCCGCTACGTTATTTTATGTAGTCTGCCACATTATTTGAAGTGAACCGCCACATTATTCATGTAGTCTGCCACGATATTAAAAGTAGCCCGCCACATTATTTGATGAAATCCACCACATTATTTGAAGTGGTCCGCCACATTATTCATGTAGTCTGCCACAATATTTAAATTGGCCTGCTACGTTATTTTATGTAGTCCGTCCACATTATTTGTGTAGTCTGCCACAATATTTTAAATAGCCCGCCACATTATTCATGTAGTCTGCTACGTTTTTTTATGTAGTCTGCCATATTATTTAATTTGGCCCGCTACATTATTCATGTAGTCTGTCCCATTATTTGAAATGGCCCGCTACATTATTCATGTAGTCTGTCCCATTATTTGAAATGGCCCGCCACATTATTCATGTAGTCTTCCATGATAATGGAATTGGCCCGCCACATTATTTGATGAAATCCACCAGATTATTTAAAGTGGCCCGCTACGTTATTTTATGTAGTCTGCCACGTTATTTGAAGTGGCCCGCCACATTATTCATGTAGTCTTCCACGATAATGGAATTGGCCTGCCACATTATTTGATGAAATCCACCAGATTATTTAAAATGGCCCGCTACGTTATTTTATGTAGTCTGCCACTTTATTCGATGTGGGCCGCAACATTATTCATGTAGTCCGCTACGTTATTTTATGTAGTCTGCCACATTATTTGAAGTGGCCCGCCACATTATTCATGTAGTATGCCACGATATTAAAAGTAGCCCGCCACATTATTTGATGAAATCCACCACATTATTTGAAGTGGTCCGCCACATTATTCATGTAGTCTGCCACAATATTTAAATTGGCCTGCTACGTTATTTTATGTAGTCCGCCACATTATTCGTGTAGTCTGCCACAATATTTTAAATAGCCCGCCACATTATTCATGTAGTCTGCTACGTTTTTTTATGTAGTCTGCTATGTTATTTAATTTGGCCCGCTACATTATTCATGTAGTCTGTCCCATTATTTGACGTGGCCCGCCACATTATTCATGTAGTCTTCCACAATAATGGAATTGGCCCGCCACATTAATATATGAAATCCACCAGATTATTTAAAGTGGCCCGCTACGTTATTTTATGTGGTCTGCCACATTATTTGAAGTGGCCCGCCACATTATTTGAAGTGGCCCGCCACATTATTCATGTAGTCTTCCACGATAATGGAATTGGCCCGTCACATTATTTGATGAAATCCACCAGATTATTTAAAATGGCCCGCTACGTTATTTTATGTAGTCTGCCATTTATTTAATTTAGCCCGCTAAATTATTCATGTAGTCTGCCACATTATTTGAAGTGGCCCGCCACATTATTCATGTAGTCTTCCACGATAATTGAATTGGCCCGCCACATTATTTGATGAAATCCACCAGATTATTTAAATTGGCCCGCTACGTTATTTTATGTAGTCTGCCACATTATTTGAAGCGGCCCGCCACATTATTCATGTAGTCTTCTACGGTAATTGAAGTGGCCCGCCAAATTTTTTTATGAAATCCCCCATATTATTTAAAGTGGCCCGCTACGTTATTTTATGTAGTCTGCCACAATATTAAAAGTAGCACGCCACATTATTTTATGAAATCCACCACATTATTTGAAGTGGTCCACCACATTATTCATGTAGTCTGCCACGATATTTAAATTGGCCCGCTACGTTATTTTATGTAGTCCGCCACATTATTTGTGTAGTCTGCCACAATATTTGAAATAGCCCGCCACATTATTCATGTAGTCTTCCACAATAATTGAATTGGCCCGCCACATTATTTTATGAAATCCACCAGATTATTTAAAGTGGCCCGCTACGTTATTTTATGTAGTCTGCCACATTATTTGAAATAGCCCGCCACATTATTCATGTAGTCTTCCACAATAATTGAAGTGACCCGCCACATTATTTTATGAAATCCCCCAGATTATTTTAAAGTGGCCCGCTACGTTATTTTATGTAGTCTGCCACGATATTAAAAGTAGCCCGCCACATTATTTTATGAAATCCACCACATTATTTGAAGTGGTCCGCCACATTATTCATGTAGTCTGCCACGATATTTAAATTGGCCTGCTACGTTATTTTATGTAGTCCGCCACATTATTTGTGTAGTCTGCCACAATATTTCAAATAGCCCGTCACATTATTCATGTAGTCTTCCACAATAATTGAAGTGGCCCGCCACATTATTTTATGAAATCCACCAGATTATTTAAAGTGGCCCGCTACGTTATTTTATTTAGTCTGCCACATTATTTGAAGTGGCCCGCCACATTATTCATGTAGTCTTCCACGATATTAAAAGTAGCCCGCCACATTATTTGATGAAATCCACCACATTATTTGAAGTGGTCCGCCACATTATTCATGTAGTCTGCCACTATATTTAAATTGGCCCGCTACGTTATTTTATGTAGTCCGCCACATTATTCGTGTAGTCTGCCACAATATTTTAAATAGCCCGCCACATTATTCATGTAGTCTGCCACATTATTTAAATTGGCCCGCTACGTTATTTTATGTAGTCTGCCACCTTATTTGAAGTGGGCCGCCACATTATTCATGTAGTCCGCTACGTTATTTTATGTAGTCTGCCATGTTATTTAATTTGGCCCGCTACATCATTCATGTAGTCTGCCACATTATTCATGTAGTCCGCTACGTTATTTTATGTAGTCTGCCATGTTATTTAAATTGGCCCGCTACATCATTCATGTAGTCTGCCACGTTATTTGAAATGGCCCGCCACATTATTCATGTAGTCTTCCACGATAATTCATTTGGCCCGCCACATTATTTGATGAAATCCACCACATTATTTGATGTGGCCCGCCACATTATTTTATGTAGTCTTCCACAGTAATTGAACTGGCCCGCCAAATTTTTTTATGAAATCCACCAGATTATTTGAAGTGGCCTGCTACGTTATTTTATGTAGTCCGCCACATTATTTGTGTAGTCTGCCACAATATTTGAAATAGCCTGCCACATTATTCATGTAGTCTTCCACAATAATTGAAGTGGCCCACCACATTTTTTTATGAAATCCACCAGATTATTTAAGGTGGCCCGCTACGTTATTTTATGTAGTCCGCCACATTATTTGTGTAGTCTGCCACAATATTTGAAATAGCCCGCTACATTATTCGTGTAGTCTTCCACAATAATTGAAGTGGCCCGCCACATTATTTTATGAAATCCACCAGATTATTTAAATTAGCCCCCTATGTTATTTTATATAGTCTGCCACTTTATTTGAAGTAGCCCGCCACATTATTCATGTAGTCTGCCACGATATTAAAAGTAGCCCGCCACATTATTTGATGAAATCCACCACATTATTTGAAGTGGTCCGCCACATTATTCATGTAGTCTGCCACAATATTTAAATTGGCCCTCTACGTTATTTTATGTAGTCCGCCACATTATTTGTGTAGTCTGCCACAATATTTAAACTGGCCCTCTACGTTATTTTATGTAGTCTGCCACATTATTCGTGTAGTCTGCCACAATATTTTAAATAGCCCGCCACATTATTCATGTAGTCTGCCACAATATTTAAAGTGGCCCGCTACGTTATTTTATGTAGTCTGCCACTTTATTTTAAGTGGACCGCCACATTATTCATGTAGTCCGCTACGTTATTTTATGTAGTTTGCCATGTTATTTAAATTGGCCCGCTACATTATTCATGTAGTCTGCCACATTATTTGAATTGGCCCGCCACATTATTGATGTAGTCTTCCACGATAATTGAATTGGCTCGCCACATTATTTTATGAAATCCACTAGATTATTTAAAGTGGCCCGCTACGTTATTTTATGTAGTCTGCCACGTAATTTGAAGTGGCCCGCCACATTATTCATGTAGTCTTCCACAATAATTGAAGTGGCCCGCCACATTATTTTATGAAATCCCCCAGATTATTTAAAGTGGCCCGCTACGTTATTTTATGTAGTCTGCCACATTATTTGAAGTGGACTGCCACATTATTCATGTAGTCTGCCACATTATTCATGTAGTCTGCCACGATATTAAAAGTAGCCCGCCACATTATTTGATGAAATCCACCACATTATTTGAAGTGGTCCACCACATTATTCATGTAGTCTGCCACGATATTTAAATTGGCCTGCTACGTTATTTTATGTAGTCCGCCACATTATTCGTGTAGTCTGCCACATTATTTAAATTGGCCCGCTACGTTATTTTATGTAGTCTGCCACGTTATTTGAAATGGGCCGTCACATTATTCATGTAGTCCGCTACGTTATTTTATGTAGTCTGCCATGTTATTTAAATTGGCCCGCTACATTATTCATGTAGTCTGCCACATTATTTGATGTGGCCCACCACATTATTCATGTAGTCTTCCACGATAATTGAATTGGCTCGCCACATTATTTTATGAAATCCACTAGATTATTTAAAGTGGCCCGCTACGTTATTTTATGTAGTCTGCCACATTATTTGAAGTGGCCCGCCACATTATTCATGTAGTCTTCCACAATAATTGAAGTGGCCCGCCACATTATTTTATGAAATCCCCCAGATTATTTAAAGTGGCCCGCTACGTTATTTTATGTAATCTGCCACATTATTTGAAGTGGACTGCCACATTATTCATGTAGTCTGCCACGATATTTAAATTGGCCCGCTACATTATTTTATGTAGTCCGCCACATTATTCGTGTAGTCTGCCACATTATTTAAATTGGCCCGCTACGTTATTTTATGTAGTCTGCCACGTTATTTGAAATGGGCCGTCACATTATTCATGTAGTCCGCTACGTTATTTTATGTAGTCTGCCATGTTATTTAAATTGGCCCGCTACATTATTCATGTAGTCTGCCACATTATTTGATGTGGCCCACCACATTATTCATGTAGTCTTCCACGATAATTGAATTGGCTCGCCACATTATTTTATGAAATCCACTAGATTATTTAAACTGGCCCGCTACGTTATTTTATGTAGTCTGCCACATTATTTGAAGTGGACTGCCACATTATTCATGTAGTCTGCCACGATATTAAAAGTAGCCCGCCACATTATTTGATGAAATCCACCACATTATTTGAAGTGGTCCGCCACATTATTCATGTAGTCTGCCACGATATTTAAATTGGCCCGCTACATTATTTTATGTAGTCCGCCACATTATTCGTGTAGTCTGCCACAATATTTTAAATAGCCCGCCACATTATTCATGTAGTCTGCCACAATATTTAAAGTGGCCCGCTACGTTATTTTATGTAGTCTGCCACTTTATTTGAAGTGGGCCGCAACATTATTCATGTAGTCCGCTACGTTTTTTTATGTAGTCTGCCATGTTATTTAAGTTGGCCCGCTACATTATTCATGTAGTCTGCCACATTATTTGAAGTGGCCCGCCACATTATTCATGTAGTCTTCCACGATAATTGAATTGGCCCGCCACATTATTTGATGAAATCCACCAGATTATTTAAAGTGGCCCGCTACGTTATTTTATGTAGTCTGCCACAATATATGAAGTGACCCGCCACATTATTCATGTAGTCTTCCACAATAATTGAAATGGCCCACCACATTTTTTTATGAAATCCACCAGATTATTTAAAGTGGCCCGCTACATTACTTTATGTACTCTGCCACATTATTTGTGTAGTCTGCCACAATATTTCAAATAGCCCGCCACGTTATTCATGTAGTCTTCCACAATAATTGAAGTGGCCCGCCACATTATTTTATGAAATCCCCCAGATTATTTAAAGTGGACCGCTACGTTATTTTATGTAGTCTGCCACATTATTTGAAGTGGCCCGCCACATTATTCATGTAGTCTGCCACGATATTAAAAGTAGCCCGCCACATTATTTGATGAAATCCACCACATTATTTGAAGTGGCCCGCCACATTATTCATGTAGTCTGCCACAATAATTGAAGTGGCCCTCCACATTATTTTATGAAATCCCCCAGATTATTTAAAGTGGACCGCTACGTTATTTTATGTAGTCTGCCACATTATTTAAAGTGGCCCGCCACATTATTCATGTAGTCTGCCACGATATTAAAAGTAGCCCGCCACATTATTTGATGAAATCCACCACATTATTTGAAGTGGTCCGCCACATTATTCATGTAGTCTGCCACAATATTTAAATTGGCCTGCTACGTTATTTTATGTAGTCCGCCACATTATTCGTGTAGTCTGCCACAATATTTTAAATAGCCCGCCACATTATTCATGTAGTCTGCCACATTATTTAAAGTGACCCGCTACGTTATTTTATGTAGTCTGCCACATTATTTGAAGTGGACCGCCACATTATTCATGTAGTCCGCTACGTTTTTTTATGTAGTCTGCCATGTTATTTAATCTGGCCCGCTACATTATTCATGTAGTCTGCCACAATAATTTAATTGGCCCACCACATATTTTATGAAATCCAACAGATTATTTAAATTGGCCCGCTACATTATTTTATGTAGTCTGCCACATTATTTGAAGTGGCCCGCCACATTATTCATGTAGTCTTCCACAATAATTGAAGTGGCCCGCCACATTTTTTTTAATGAAATCCACCAGATTATTTAATGTGGCCCGCTACATTATTTTATGTAGTCTGCCACATTATTTGTGTAGTCTGCCACAGTATTTAATTTGGCCCGCTACGTTATTTTATGTAGTCTGCCACATTATTTGATGTGGCCCGCCACATTATTCATGTAGTCTTCCACAATAATTAAAGTGGCCCGCCACATTATTTTGTGAAATCCACCAGATTATTTAATGTGGCCCGCTACGTTATTTTATGTAGTCAGCCACATTATTTGAAGTGGCCCGCCACATTATTCATGTAGTCCGCTACGTTATTTTATGTAGTCTGCCATATTAATAAAATTGGCCCGCTACATTATTTATGTAGTCTGCCACATTTTTTGAAGTGGCCCGCCACATTATTCATGTAGTCTTCCACAATAATTGAAGTGGCCCGCCACATTATTTTATGAAATCCACCAGATTATTTAAAGTGGCCCGCTACGTTATTTTATGTAGTCTGCCACATTATTTGAAGTGGCCCGCCACATTATTCATGTAGTCTTTCACAATAATTAAAGTGGCCCGCCACATTTTTTTATGAAATCCACCAGATTATTTAAAGTGGCCCGCTACGTTACTTTATGTACTCTGCCACATTATTTGTGTAGTCTGCCACAATATTTGAAATAGCCCGCCACATTATTCGTGTAGTCTTCCACAATAATTGAAGTGGCCCGCCACATTATTTTATGAAATCCACCAGATTATTTAAATTAGCCCCCTATGTTATTTTATATAGTCTGCCACTTTATTTGAAGTAGCCCGCCACATTATTCATGTAGTCTGCCACGATATTAAAAGTAGCCCGCCACATTATTTGATGAAATCCACCACATTATTTGAAGTGGTCCGCCACATTATTCATGTAGTCTGCCACAATATTTAAATTGGCCCTCTACGTTATTTTATGTAGTCCGCCACATTATTTGTGTAGTCTGCCACAATATTTAAACTGGCCCTCTACGTTATTTTATGTAGTCTGCCACATTATTCGTGTAGTCTGCCACAATATTTTAAATAGCCCGCCACATTATTCATGTAGTCTGCCACAATATTTAAAGTGGCCCGCTACGTTATTTTATGTAGTCTGCCACTTTATTTTAAGTGGACCGCCACATTATTCATGTAGTCCGCTACGTTATTTTATGTAGTTTGCCATGTTATTTAAATTGGCCCGCTACATTATTCATGTAGTCTGCCACATTATTTGAATTGGCCCGCCACATTATTGATGTAGTCTTCCACGATAATTGAATTGGCTCGCCACATTATTTTATGAAATCCACTAGATTATTTAAAGTGGCCCGCTACGTTATTTTATGTAGTCTGCCACGTAATTTGAAGTGGCCCGCCACATTATTCATGTAGTCTTCCACAATAATTGAAGTGGCCCGCCACATTATTTTATGAAATCCCCCAGATTATTTAAAGTGGCCCGCTACGTTATTTTATGTAGTCTGCCACATTATTTGAAGTGGACTGCCACATTATTCATGTAGTCTGCCACATTATTCATGTAGTCTGCCACATTATTCATGTAGTCTGCCACGATATTAAAAGTAGCCCGCCACATTATTTGATGAAATCCACCACATTATTTGAAGTGGTCCACCACATTATTCATGTAGTCTGCCACGATATTTAAATTGGCCTGCTACGTTATTTTATGTAGTCCGCCACATTATTCGTGTAGTCTGCCACATTATTTAAATTGGCCCGCTACGTTATTTTATGTAGTCTGCCACGTTATTTGAAATGGGCCGTCACATTATTCATGTAGTCCGCTACGTTATTTTATGTAGTCTGCCATGTTATTTAAATTGGCCCGCTACATTATTCATGTAGTCTGCCACATTATTTGATGTGGCCCACCACATTATTCATGTAGTCTTCCACGATAATTGAATTGGCTCGCCACATTATTTTATGAAATCCACTAGATTATTTAAAGTGGCCCGCTACGTTATTTTATGTAGTCTGCCACATTATTTGAAGTGGCCCGCCACATTATTCATGTAGTCTTCCACAATAATTGAAGTGGCCCGCCACATTATTTTATGAAATCCCCCAGATTATTTAAAGTGGCCCGCTACGTTATTTTATGTAGTCTGCCACATTATTTGAAGTGGACTGCCACATTATTCATGTAGTCTGCCACGATATTTAAATTGGCCCGCTACATTATTTTATGTAGTCCGCCACATTATTCGTGTAGTCTGCCACATTATTTAAATTGGCCCGCTACGTTATTTTATGTAGTCTGCCACGTTATTTGAAATGGGCCGTCACATTATTCATGTAGTCCGCTACGTTATTTTATGTAGTCTGCCATGTTATTTAAATTGGCCCGCTACATTATTCATGTAGTCTGCCACATTATTTGATGTGGCCCACCACATTATTCATGTAGTCTTCCACGATAATTGAATTGGCTCGCCACATTATTTTATGAAATCCACTAGATTATTTAAACTGGCCCGCTACGTTATTTTATGTAGTCTGCCACATTATTTGAAGTGGACTGCCACATTATTCATGTAGTCTGCCACGATATTAAAAGTAGCCCGCCACATTATTTGATGAAATCCACCACATTATTTGAAGTGGTCCGCCACATCATTCATGTAGTCTGCCACGATATTTAAATTGGCCCGCTACATTATTTTATGTAGTCCGCCACATTATTCGTGTAGTCTGCCACAATATTTTAAATAGCCCGCCACATTATTCATGTAGTCTGCCACAATATTTAAAGTGGCCCGCTACGTTATTTTATGTAGTCTGCCACTTTATTTGAAGTGGGCCGCGACATTATTCATGTAGTCCGCTACGTTTTTTTATGTAGTCTGCCATGTTATTTAAGTTGGCCCGCTACATTATTCATGTAGTCTGCCACATTATTTGAAGTGGCCCGCCACATTATTCATGTAGTCTTCCACGATAATTGAATTGGCCCGCCACATTATTTGATGAAATCCACCAGATTATTTAAAGTGGCCCGCTACGTTATTTTATGTAGTCTGCCACAATATATGAAGTGACCCGCCACATTATTCATGTAGTCTTCCACAATAATTGAAATGGCCCACCACATTTTTTTATGAAATCCACCAGATTATTTAAAGTGGCCCGCTACATTACTTTATGTACTCTGCCACATTATTTGTGTAGTCTGCCACAATATTTCAAATAGCCCGCCACGTTATTCATGTAGTCTTCCACAATAATTGAAGTGGACCTCCACATTATTTTATGAAATCCCCCAGATTATTTAAAGTGGACCGCTACGTTATTTTATGTAGTCTGCCACATTATTTGAAGTGGCCCGCCACATTATTCATGTAGTCTGCCACGATATTAAAAGTAGCCCGCCACATTATTTGATGAAATCCACCACATTATTTGAAGTGGCCCGCCACATTATTCATGTAGTCTGCCACAATATTTAAATTGGCCCGTTACGTTATTTTATGTAGTCTGCCACTTTATTTGAAGTGGCCCGCCACATTATTCATGTAGTCTGCCACGATATTAAAAGTAGCCCGCCACATTATTTGATGAAATCCACCACATTATTTGAAGTGGTCCGCAACATTATTCATGTAGTCTGCCACAATATTTAAATTGGCCCGTTACGTTATTTTATGTAGTCCGCCACATTATTCGTGTAGTCTGCCACAATATTTTAAATAGCCCGCCACATTATTCATGTAGTCTGCCACAATATTTTAAATAGCCCGCCACATTATTCATGTAGTCTGCTACGTTTTTTTATGTAGTCTGCTATGTTATTTAATTTGGCCCGCTACATTATTCATGTAGTCTGTCCCATTATTTGAAGTGGCCCGCCACATTATTCATGTAGTCTTCCACAATAATGGAATGGCCCGCCACATTATTCATGTAGTCTTCCACAATAATGGAATGGCCCGCCACATTATTTGATGAAATCCACCAGATTATTTAAAGTGGCCCGCTACGTTATTTTATGTGGTCTGCCACATTATTTGAAGTGGCCCGCCACATTATTTGAAGTGGCCCGCCACATTATTCATGTAGTCTTCCACGATAATGGAATTGGCCCGTCACATTATTTGATGAAATCCACCAGATTATTTAAAATGGCCCGCTACGTTATTTTATGTAGTCTGCCATTTATTTAATTTAGCCCGCTACATTATTCATGTAGTCTGCCACATTATTTGAAGTGGCCCGCCACATTATTCATGTAGTCTTCCACGATAATTGAATTGGCCCGCCACATTATTTGATGAAATCCACCAGATTATTTAAAGTGGCCCGCTACGTTATTTTATGTAGTCTGCCACATTATTTGAAGCGGCCCGCCACATTATTCATGTAGTCTTCTACGGTAATTGAAGTGGCCCGCCAAATTTTTTTATGAAATCCCCCATATTATTTAAACTGGCCCGCTACGTTATTTTATGTAGTCTGCCACGATATTAAAAGTAGCACGCCACATTATTTGATGAAATCCACCACATTATTTGAAGTGGTCCGCCACATTATTCATGTAGTCTGCCACGATATTTAAATTGGCCCGCTACGTTATTTTATGTAGTCCGCCACATAGTCTGCCACAATATTTGAAATAGCCCGCCACATTATTCATGTAGTCTTCCACAATAATTGAAGTGGCCCGCCACATTATTTTGTGAAATCCACCAGATTATTTAAAGTGGCCCGCTACGTTATTTTATGTAGTCTGCCACATTATTTGAAGTGGCCCGCCACATTATTCATGTAGTCTGCGACATTATTTGATGAAATCCACCACATTATTTGAAGTGGGCCGCGACATTATTCATGTAGTCCGCTACGTTATTTTATGTAGTTTGCCATGTTATTTAAATTGGCCCGCTACATTATTCATGTAGTCTGCCACATTATTTGTGTAGTCTTCCACGATAATGGAATTGGCCCGCCACATTATTTGATGAAATCCACCAGATTATTTAAAGTGGCCCGCTACGTTATTTTATGTAGTCTGCCACATGATTTAAAGTGGCCCGCCACATTATTCATGTAGTCTTCCACAATAATTGAAGTGGCCCGCGACATTTTTTTAATGAAATCCACCAGATTATTTAAATTGGCCCGCTACGTTATTTTATGTAGTCTGCCACATTATTTGAAGTGGCCCGCCACATTATTCATGTAGTCCGCCACGATATTAAAAGTAGCCCGCCACATTATTTGATGAAATCCACCACATTATTTGAAGTGGTCCGCCACATTATTCATGTAGTCTGCCACAATATTTAAATTGGCCTGCTACGTTATTTTATGTAGTCCGCTACATTATTCGTGTAGTCTGCCGCATTATTTAAATTGGCCCGCTACGTTATTCTATGTAGTCTACCACTTTATTTGAAATGGGCCGCCACATTATTCATGTAGTCCGCTACGTTATTTGAAGTGGCCCGCCACATTATTCATGTAGTCTTCCACAATAATTGAAGTGGCCCGCCACATTTTTTTAATGAAATCCACCAGATTATTTAAAGTGGCCCGCTACGTTATTTTATGTAGTCTGCCACATTATTTGAAGTGGCCCGCTACATTATTCATGTAGTCTTCCACGATAATTAAAGTGGCCCGCCACATTTTTTTATGAAATCCACCAGATTATTTAAAGTGACCCGCTACGTTACTTTATGTACTCCGCCACATTATTCGTGTAGTCTGCCACAATATTTGAAATAGCCCGCCACATTATTCATGTAGTCTTCCACAATAATTGAAGTGGCCCGCCACATTATTTTATGAAATCCGCCAGATTATTTAAAGTGGCCCGCTACGTTATTTTATATAGTTTGCCACATTATTTGAAGTGGCCCGCCACATTATTCATGTAGTCTGCCACGATATTAAAAGTAGCCCGCCACATTATTTGATGAAATCCACCACATGATTTGAAGTGGTCCGCCACATTATTCATGTAGTCTGCCACAATATTTAATTTGGCCCGCTACGTTATTTTATGTAGTCCGCCACATTATTTGTGTAGTCTGCCACAATATTTTAAATTGCCCGCCACATTATTCATGTAGTCTGCCACATTATTTAATGTGGCCCGCTACGTTATTTTATGTAGTCTGCCACTTTATTTGAAGTGGGCCACGACATTATTCATGTAGTCCGCTACGTTATTTGAAGTAGTCTGCCATGTTATTTAATCTGGCCCGCTACATTATTCATGTAGTCTGTCACATTATTTGAAGTGGCCCGCCACATTATTCATGTAGTCTTCCATGATAATTAAAGTGGCCCGTGACATTATTTTATGAAATCCACCAGATTATTTAAAGTGGCCCGCTACGTTATTTT
Organism: Nerophis lumbriciformis; assembly: GCF_033978685.3. Classification (NCBI taxonomy): domain Eukaryota; kingdom Metazoa; phylum Chordata; class Actinopteri; order Syngnathiformes; family Syngnathidae; genus Nerophis; species Nerophis lumbriciformis. Next base: position 30,595,140 of record NC_084576.2, read on the forward strand.
ATGTAGTCTGCCACATTATTTGAAGTGGACCGCCACATTATTCATGTAGTCTTCCAGAATAATTGAAGTTGCCCGCCACATTATTTTGTGAAATCCACCAGATTATTTAAAGTGGCCCGTTATGTTATTTTATGTAGTCTGCCACATTATTTGAAGTGGCCCGCCACATTATTCATGTAGTCCGCCACGATATTAAAAGTAGCCCGCCACATTATTTGATGAAATCCACCACATTATTTGAAGTGGTCCGCCACATTATTCATGTAGTCTGCCACAATATTTAAATTGGCCCGCTACGTTATTTTATGTAGTCCGCTACAATATTCGTGTAGTCTGCCACAATATTTTAAATAGCCCGCCACATTATTCATGTAGTCTGCCACATTATTTAATTTGGCCCGCTATGTTATTTTATCTAGTCTGCCACTTTATTTGAAATGGGCCGCCACATTATTCATGTAGTCCGCTACGTTATTTGAAGTGGCCCGCCACGTTATTCATGTAGTCTACCACGATATTTGAATTAGCCCGCCACATTATTTTATGAAATCCACCAGATTATTTAAAGTGGCCCGCTACGTTATTTTATGTAGTCCGCCACATTATTTGACGTGGCCCGCCACATTATTCATGTAGTCTTCCACAATAATTGAAGTGTCCCACCACATTATTTGATGAAATCCACCACATTATTTGAAGTGGCCCGCCACATTATTCATGTAGTCTTCCACGATAATTGAATTGGCCCACCACATTATTTTATGAAATCCACCAGATTATTTAAATTGGCCCGCTACATTATTTTATGTAGTCTGACACATTATTTGACCTGGCCCGCCACATTATTCATGTAGTCTGCCACGATATTAAAAGTAGCCCGCCACATTATTTGATGAAATCCACCACATTATTTGATGTGGCCCGCCACATTATTCATGTAGTCTTCCACAATAATTAAAGTGGCCCGCCACGTTATTTTATGAAATCCACCAGATTATTTGAAGTGGCCCGCCACATTATTCATGTAGTCTGCCACGATATTAAAAGTAGCCTGCCACATTATTTGATGAAATCCACCACATTATTTGATGTGGCCCGCCACCTTATTCATGTAGTCTTCCACAATAATTAAAGTGGCCCGCCACGTTATTTTATGAAATCCACCAGATTATTTGATGTGGCCTGCCACATTATTCATGTAGTCTGCCACGATATTAAAAGTAGCCCACCACATTATTTGATGTGGCCCGCCACATTATTCATGTAGTCTTCCACAATAATTAAAGTGGCCCGCCACGTTATTTTATGAAATCCACCAGATTATTTGAAGTGGCCCGCCACATTATTCATGTAGTCTGCCACGATATTAAAAGTAGCCTGCCACATTATTTGATGAAATCCACCACATTATTTGATGTGGCCCGCCACATTATTCATGTAGTCTTCCACAATAATTAAAGTGGCCCGCCACGTTATTTTATGAAATCCACCAGATTATTTGATGTGGCCTGCCACATTATTCATGTAGTCTGCCACGATATTAAAAGTAGCCCGCCACATTATTCATGTAGTCTTCCACAATAATTAAAGTGGCCCGCCACGTTATTTTATGAAATCCACCAGATTATTTGAAGTGGCCCGCCAAGTCATTTAGGTGGTGCGGCACATTAATCAATGTGGAAGACCACATCACTTTAGTGGTTTGGACAGATCATTCTAGAGTGGCTGGCCACATCTTTTTAAAAGTGGCCCTCCACTTTATTTTAAAATGGTCATTTTATGAATTAATGGCACATTTGTACAAAACATGTCTTGAAGCCTCGTCGGCTGAACCGCTGACTAACCGACCACGTGACGTCACCGAGGCGCTGTTGTCATGGCGACAGGAGTGATGCTGCAGACAGGGAAACACTGCATCCCTGTGGCCATACGCCGTTATTCAAGTGACACAGCCTTTTTTTTCTTCTTTTTTTTCCCCAGCGAAAGTAAAGCGGAACAGCACACAAGGGAGGAGATGTTTTAATAGGAAAGGCTTTTTATAGACTTACATTAGAGGAGTCTTATCAAGAACAAGGGGACGCGCTGTTTGCTCCACGGTCCTCTCCTCGCCGCCGATGGGCGAGCAGCTGATGCAGGGGGGGCAGCACCCTGCACGCAGCCCCCCGAGGCGCCTTCAAATAGACGGCGTGAGGAGGAGGAGGAGGAAGAGGAGTGTGGAGCTGCACGGAAGCGAGAGCATAGGCATGCCAGGCTCTGTCGCCATCATGGCCGTGCAGAAGAGCGCCACCCGGCCATCGCGGGCGCCACACGGGCAAGGAGACCAGAGAGGTGAGGGGGCTTTATTTCTTGTTTCTGCACGCA